>NC_142513.1:35490454-35793484 GCF_057876585.1 Rhinolophus sinicus
TTTGGGGGTGGGGGTTGCTTTTCTTTCTTTCTTTTACAGAGAATTGTCTGAGTTGTCAACATCATGCTTCATGGCTTTTTAAACCTTAAACTTCAACACAAAATTCTTTTATCCATGCTGTAAATTGCTATGCTTTTTGGTTAAGTTTGAAGTCTTATTCAGGATTCTTATAATTATATAAGCAAATAACACACTATCATTATCTGTAGCAACAAGGATAAGGCTGGCATAAATAATTAAAATGCTAGTGTTGGCTCTTCCAAATTGCATTCTCTGCATTTTAGCACAGAAAAAAAAAAAAAATTAGAAAATGTCTAAAATATTTTCAGAGTTCCTATTGGTGGAAGTGGTTCAATGTCTCAAACTTTTATTTTAATATTATAATCTATACTTTAATGGCTCTTGTAGACGAAACTATTTTCTGCAAAAAATAGCCATTTAAAAATACCTTTCTATTTATAGAAAAAAAGTAACATAAGCCACCAGTCTTTATGGAAGATACTGGTTTTCTCTGAAATTTTCACAATGGAGATGTGGATTTTTTATTTTATTTATTGAATATTTTATCTTATTTATTTTTAAATTAATATTTATTTTGTGCTAGGGGCTGTTTTAAGTGCTTTTGTTATAGCTGGTAACACACTCAATCCTTATAACCTATGATTGAGGTATTTCTATTACTACTGTTATCTCCACTTTACACTTAAGGAAACAGCTCAGGAACTCAGAGAGTTTAAATAACTTGTCTAAGGTAATACAACTGATAAGTGCCAGGGCCAGGAGTCAAATCCAGCACATTTGGCCCCCAGAGCCCCTGCTTATGACCACTGTGTACTCCTGTTCCTAGCAGCATTTTGAAGACTTACCAAGGCAGATGAGCTCAGAAATGTGCCCATCTAACCAGCGATCTGTCTGCCCTTCTGGCCCCTCCAGGATGTCAATGTTCCCTATCAAATAGACACAAATCTCTGATGAGACAGAACTAGTACAAGAACCATAGGATTGACACCCCGATTCTAGACATGTATTGAGGCAATACAAGAGGACCACATTCTCATAACCTTCAGCCTATCTTCCCATCAATAGATTAGGTCTCTATATCAATCATAGTCTCAACAACAACAAAAAAATGATGCGTTCAAATTAGGAAAACTTAAGAAAGATTTAATAGAGAGATTCTCTGGAGGGACAGAATCATGTAGAGGGCCTGTGACCTTCAGTTGAAGACCAGATGTCCAACAGAGAGCGCTGAGGGAATAAATACACAGACCTTACACTCTTCAGTTCCTCCACTCTCCTGAGGGGATTCCTTGTTGACTCACCAGAAGCCAGAGAGAAAGAGGGGCCATAGATGTGGTCCATGTAATTCAGACTCTAGGCTCAATGCAGGGTGAAAAATGGAGGTCAAACTTAGTGAGTCAAATGGAAGATATTTGGCACAGTCCTACCAATCCTATGCTTACAGACACACACACACACACACACACACACACACACACAC
Source organism: Rhinolophus sinicus (assembly GCF_057876585.1). NCBI lineage: Eukaryota > Metazoa > Chordata > Mammalia > Chiroptera > Rhinolophidae > Rhinolophus > Rhinolophus sinicus. The sequence continues at coordinate 35,491,956 of NC_142513.1, forward strand.
ACACACACACGGCAAGATTTCCTATACTTTTGTAGGAAATTTGAATTCTTTATTCAATAACTCAATTTCTTCAGTATCCTAGAGAGGCTCTGAGAATATAAAACTCCAGCATCACATGTGTTTTTTGTGGTTTTTTTGGCATATTGTTCAAGCCTGGCAACGTCTTTCTAAATCCTGGTTTTGTCATCCAAAGCAGTGGTCTTCAAACGCAGCAGCTGCAACTCAGAATCTTTTGGAAATATTTTTCAGTATACTGATTTTTCAGGCCTTCTTCAGAGATTCAGTTAATCTCAAGTAAGGCCCAAGAAAGTATGTGCATTTTGTTTGGTTTTTGTTTTTGTTGGTTTTCAATTTGCCAGGCGACACTAATGTAGCCAGTTGGAACATAGGCATCTAGGATCCCTTTGTCGCCAGAGGCTCACAGGGATGTCCAAGAGAGGATTCAACCTAGAGCAGAGGTTCTTGTCTTCCTGCAAGAAAGAATTCAAGAGTCAGACCGACATAGGAAAGCGAAAGTGATTTGTTGAAAATGAAAGTACATGTGAGAGGAAAGTGCAGGAAAACTCAGAGAACAGGGCTGCCCCAGAGGAAGTCACAATCAGGAGTTTTTATCTCTATGGAAAAGGAATTGGTGATGTCCCTTTGATGTGGTTCATTCATCTCCTCCCTCTGGGCGGGACCCTCTGTTTCCCACTTTTTCTTCCTTATTTGGTTCCTCTGAAATTGTAATGATGTCAGATGTATGATGGGAGTCATAATAACTGCAATGCAAATGACATTGTAGTGACATTAAAATTAGCTGAAGGTCGGATCCCAGGTCATAGAGATTAGCCTTGCTGGATGAACCTGGTTCTTATTTTTCTCCAGCTGCAGGTACTGGATACAGTCACTTGTTACCTGTGTACCCAGTGAGGCACCTCATCTTGTACCCTGGAGGGGGTTGTCAATTTCTTAGGCTACCTATCCTGCCTCACCTTGATATGACAGCTTCAACACAAAGCATGCAACATTACACTAGACACTTTTTAGAGTTTGTCCAGAAATTTGGGTATTTCTACAATGGCTCTATTATAGAGTGTGGGGTGGAATATTAGAATTGCCTGGGAAACTTTTCCTAACTTCATTGCTTCACCCTCGTTGGTCAAACTACCCTCTGGACTCTACTGACAACTGCAGTGAACTGCTGTCACTGAAAGGATCATACTGAATCCCTCTAGTCTTCCAGAGCTGAAAAAGTGCTGAGACCTCTGAATTCATCACTAATATTCTTTACATATGATTGTGACTTGTGTTGCATTAATTTTACTATTCATATATCTCTGGTTGTGCTAAAAGTATTATAGTAGACTTTGTAAATATTTTACTGAGTTTGAATCACATTCACCAAATTCACCCACCCACCTACCTACCTATCAGTCTTTCCTTTCTTCCACTAATGCTAGTTGTTCTAGGAGTCAGGTATTTTTCTAGGTCTCAGGGATACCATTGTGAACAAGACATTTAAAGTTTCTTCCCTCTTGAACTTACATTCTGGTGGGGGAAACAAACATTTAATAAATAAATGAATGTATTAATAAAAAAAGATTTTGATTAAGGATATGTGCTATGAAGGAAATACATGGAGGGATGTGATGAACTGTAACAGATGGGTGCAGTACGGACTATTTCAGAGAAGGCCTCTCAAAGGATAACATAGGAGTTGAAAACTGAAGGTCATGAAGAAGCCAGTCTTGTATAGATCCGGGAAAAGAGCATTCTAGTCAGTGCAAATGACCCGAGACATGAAAGAAACTTGAGTCTTTAAATAAGACATTGAGACCATTTTAGGGTGACTTGTCCTTATTGATTCTGTGCTGATCTGTGAAAAAGTATCCCCAATAGGGCTTATAAACCAGTTCTTTGAATACCTGCTGAAAATATTTCTGTGTCACCACAAGCTTTCAGCCAGCCCCACTCTACTTGTGCCTATAAAAGAGCAGAATAAAATACTTAAAAGCTGCTGGTAATCCAAAGCCATAGCAGTAAATATTTTTACCTTTCTCCCCCCACAGGCTGATCCAGGTTATGTGAGACCTGGAGCTTTTAACAATTTCAAGGGCCTTCTTCAAGGAATAACAAATTGCATATAAAAAGATTACTAGGGCCCCACCATACAAGTGAAGAGCCCAGAAATTTAGGATTAATTGGCTTCATGGTAGATCCTTCTCTGCCTGACACCGCTCTGCAGTCCAGAGTGCGAGTCAGAACACAGAGAAAGCCCTGGGGAGGACAGCATGCAGTCCCCACCTAGGACTGTGAGGGGTATGGCTGCTCACAAGCACTGAGGGAGCCTGTTCTTCCAGGGAACCAAATTCTTTGCCATCACACCTGGTGAGGACACGGAGAGGAAATTTTGTTCTGATTTAACCATGTAGTTAGTCATTGTATCAGGACTGAGGTAGAGGTGGGAGAAATAAACAAGAGTAAGATGTAGCCTGCCACTTTGTAGTTGAAAAGGAAGCTACTAAAGGAAGCTTTAGGAAAATAAATACACGTATAACAGTACGAAGGACTAAGTGCTGAAAAAGAGGTAGAGGGAGAAAGAGGTGGGTAGGGTTGGAGCCAGTGGAGGCCGTGGGGGCGTAGGGTGTGTTGGTGGGCTGCAGGAGGAGGGCTGGGATGTGGCAGGGTGGAGGCAGGGGTAGGGGTCATAGATATGGTAAGGGCTGGGAGGAGTGAGGCAGTGAGTGAAGGCAGTAGAAGAGGTAGTAGAAGGTCGGTGTCATGTTCGGCGGCCTGCGGGGTCTCAGCTCCCGCTCCCCCCATAAGAACGCAGGACACGATGAGGCCAAAAAGGAACACCCACGGAGCCATAGATAGGGGAGTCATACCACTATATGTTTGCTGGCGGCATCCGCCTCTCTGCAATCCGCTCCTGCTAGCTCAGCCACCCTCTTCTTGCTAGCCCCCCATTTCCTGCTAGCATAGCCACAGCAGTTATATTAGTGGCCAATGGCTCACTGGTTACAGCTGACGGCCAACTAGCCACAGCTGCTGGCCATCCAATCACAGCTGATGGCCATTTACTACCTGAGCCAGCACCTTTCCACCTGAGGCTGAGAGCCTAGAAACTGCACTCCTGGCTCTGTCCCCACACACCCCAAGTATCTCTCTCTCTCTCTCTCTCTCTCTCTCTCTCTCTCTCTCTCTCTCTCTCTCTCTCTCTAAGTCTTTCAGGCAAATCTTATTATGGATTTATTTTCATGTAGAATTAATTACCCTGATAATGACATTTGAACTCAGAGTATTTCAGACAGTATGTGGCAATAATATTTAAGCTCAAATTTTTCTGAAATAACATCCTTTCATTAAAATATGTGAAAGTAAAAGAATGATTAATAAGAAATATTCTAAACAAATACATCTTGATAATTTTCTTACTTGAAAAATAAAATGAGTTTACAATTACTCCAGATCATTTACTAGGGTTACATTTTATGAAATTCCTAATCAAATGCAGATACAATTTATCAGTAATAATTGTAGCATCAATAAGTGAACTTGCCATAAAAATCAATCTGAATAATCTGTTTGGATAATTTAAAAATACCCAAATAGTCAGCTGCTGAGTTTATGTTCTCATTTTATAAAAGGATCATTCCATGGTCTTTGTCGTTAATAGTCATGTGCTTACTTATATGCCCTTCAGCGTTTCCCCCCAAGCTCTTTGAAGGCATTGGTTCCTCTTACATACTCATATCTCTATATACATGGGGGTTTCTAGGAAGCAGCTTTGTAATCTGTAAGACTTTAATATATATTTATTGAATTAAATCCTTTTACTTAGATTAAGGTGATATTATTTAAAGGGAGAAGGGCACAAATGCAAAGGTTGTAAAGTCCAGCAAATGATGTAGAGTGATGTGAGCTGGGTAAAGTGGAGAATCATCTTTTCTAAAGAGGGCAGCTATTCCTCAGTTCCACACAATTGTCTTCAGGCAAGAATGCTGGTTCAATGTTTCCTGACCTTCTGATTTTTAAAGGAAAAATGTCAATTAGGATTTCAAAGAGAAATCTTCCAATTTTAAATGCTGGCCACAAATACAAAATTTCTCATTAAAATAAATTTAGCGTCTGGATTTGGGCGTGAAAACAAAGCCTGCCTAAGATATCCCAGGAATACAAGTTTAATACAGAAATTAGTGTTTACGAAAAATAGATAGTTAAGCTGGAGAGGATAAGGGTCAGGAAAGTCACTGTGGAAGTTCTGGGAAGCTGTAGCCAGTACAGCAAGGAGGCAACCTAGAGACCTCATCTGGAAAGCACCAAAGTGCTGGTTCTCACAGGCTGTGGGGAAGCTTTTCTGGAAGGTCTGGAAAGATCTCACCCATGGTTACAGTCTGCAGTGGTGAAGTGAGTGATTCTCAAGCCACAAAGTCACCAGGAACCCCACACCTGCCCACACATCTGGCTCCTCCCTCTGCCTCATACCAGTTCTTCTTACTGGCGGTCTGAAATCAGAACCATAAAGAAAGAGAGTCCTGGGGTATGTGGTTCTTAGTTTTTCACTGCAGCCCAGGGAGGTGGGAATGATGCCAAGTTGACAATAGACAATCCTAGCATATGTATAAAGTCACTGGGTGGCATCCCTGAATTTCCTTTTCCCCTCTCCCTCCTCTTTTCTCTCCTCCCCTCCCTCCTTTCTCTTCCCTTCCCTTTCCTCCTCCTCGTTCTTTGACTTCATCTTTGTCTTTGTATTTTAATACAGAAAATACTTTCTCAATGGTTATCAGGGATTAGGGGTCAAGGGCTCATAAGGGACGTCCCACAACCATTTTTAGGGGAATGATAAAACTTCTGTTTCCTGATGGTGACAGTGGTTGCACAAATACATATGTTAATTCATAGAACTGTACACCAATTTTCTGGTATGTTTTACAAAAGTAAAACTACTGAATGATAATAGCATTAAAACATCAAGAGAAAGAAACATACCTTCTTGTATAAAAAGTAAGCTTCATCCAAGGAACTTAAATCAATGAAATAAATATGCTCTGAGAGATATAGAAGTTGTAGCTGAACACTACTACATGGGGCCTTACAAAAAGGCAGACATAAGAAAATAAAATTCAGTGGTAGGTACCTTTAAACAAATCAAGGAACACAATCCACTATTAATTTCTAGATGTCGGTCCTTCATGAAGTTTAAATAATCTGTCCAAAAGTGCATTGGGGGCGTGTTTAGTATCTGAGAAGACAGTTTTCGTATAGTAATTAGTTTGTTGCAGGGGAATCAGTGAAAGGCTCTTAACCACAATTGGGATTATAAAAGGTTGAAATTGAAATTATAAAAGAAAAGAAAATCTATTTTGACAAAATATAGCTCTGTAATTGAGAAACAATATGATAATAACCATTATATGAGATATTTAAATAGATAGAATGAACCCTAAAGGAAAAACAGTATGTAAAACACTTGTTTCTACCTACGTATCAATCTGGATAAAAATCCAATAGATAAAAAATAAAAACATCTGTATTAAGTTACTTTGGCTATGCCTACACAACTTGCATAAAAACGTATATTGCCCATATTGCCAAAAAGTAGACACGTATTACAAAGTCTGCTTAAATGATTCATCTTATCAGCAGCCTCACTCTTGATAATACTGCCTCAGCCTGGCCTGCCACCCTTTCTCTCTACAGGTCACACATATATAGTCAAAATTCAACAATGGGTTGATGGAGACAATATCTTTCAATCCAAGTCTGCCTTATACACACACTGGCTCTCTTTTCAACTATCATTTCAGAATGTCAGTGATTAGCATGCAAAAGGTTTATTTAATTACTTTATTTCTTTTCAGGGAAAAGAGGTTAGAAACAGCTGTCATTCAGGTGATGCATAAAAGCTGCCAGCCTTTGAAACAGCAGGTGAAGTAGTTGAGGTTGGAATTAATTAGCATTTAGTAAACCCCCACACTGGATTGTACCCTGGCAAGCAAATAGCTGTTCTTTGCAAATTATTTCACCTACTAAAAGTAGTCAGGATATAAGGCACTCTGTGCAAACATATAGCCAGAAGTTTAAACACTCAGAAACAAACAAAACAAAACAAAAATTAGTTTTCCGCCCTTTCTAAAAATCTAGACTATGTGTATACCTAAATGTAACATTCAGTCAAAAGTCATGCCTGAGCATACAATAAGCATTTAAAAAAAATAACATTCAGGAGCTCAGGATGAGTTCCAGCTCATATGTGACACTGAACGTTAACATTTGAAATTGTCCTCTGTGCTGACCACACAATGGCTCTTCAGCCATTTGATTTGTAACATATCATGACAGGAAGAATATTTTCAAAAAGAAATCTCTCCCTGACCACAAATTCTGTTTGGTTTGGGTTTCATTAAGGTCATGCCCTCAGAGCACACTCAAACATCTTACCAAAAAAAAAAGTCAATTCTTCTGTGTTTCGGAACTACATGTAAGTCTTAACAACAGGCCATTTAAAACAAGTCATTGTAAGTCATATGGCATTTAATGTATGTACGAACATATCCTTAAAGCACACAACTGATTGGTATCATATATTTAGTGATAGATAATAAGTGACCATCTGTCAGCCTCCAAGAGTAAGAAAAAGCAGTGTATTGTTGGAGTGGCCACAGAGAGCCAGGATGTTGATGCTAATTAAAAAACTCATTATTACTGCCTGGAAGCCAAATGTCAAAACACTGTAACCAAACCGTTCTCCTACATCAAATCGAGCGAGAGTCAGGGCAGAAGTTTTGATTGTGATTAAGATAAGTCCTTGTTTTGGGAATGTAAGAGGTAATTGTCTGAGTCCTCTTTATTCACAAGAATATTTTTTCGGAGGATCAGTACTAATTATGAAATAACACATTTCATATAGGGCAGGAAGAATTGTTCTTCAGAAACCCGGACGAAACCCAACTCTGCCCTGTAACTACAACTACCATCACCACCGTCTCTTTCCCCTCTACCTGCACACCTGCTGTGGGGACAGAGCCAGGAGTGCAGTTTCCAGACTCTTGGCCTCATGTGGAAAGGTGCTGGCTCAGTTAGTAAATGGCCATCAATTGTGATTGGATGGCCATCAGCTGTGGCTAGTTGGCCGTCAGCTGTAACCAGTGAGCCATTGGTAATATAACTGCTGTGTCTACACTAGCAGCAAATGGAGGCTAGCAAGAAGATGGTGGCTGAGCTAGCAGGAGTGGATTGCAGAGAGGCGGGTGCCACCAGCAAGAATATAGTGGTATGACTCCCCTATCTATGGCTCTGTGGGTGTTTCTTTTTGGCCTCATCGTGTCCTGCGTTCTTATGTGGGGAGCGGGAGCAGAGACCCCGTGTGACTCCCCGCATGACAAATGGTGGAGTGAGCAGGGTCTTCCATGTGACACATGGCTCAGAGAGCAGGGTACAGTGCCGGCCAAAGCTCTCCGAAGGGCGGTGGAGCAGTTTGTGCGTATGCACACTCAGTCTCAGGAAGACCAGGAGGAGCAGCTGCTGGAGAGCTGGACCCCTGTGGAGGGGTGGGAAGATGTGGACGGTTCCCCAACCAGCATAGGCCGGAGAAAGTGAAGGTCCTTGCGGCCCTGTGGGCTGGGAAGTGCTTGCTGAGGCAGCCCGGATGCGGGACTTGTAGTCCCAGGAGGAAATGCTTGCTGAGTCCTCCGTGGGAGATAAGGGTGAGGTCAAGGTCATCCCTCACCCACAGGACAGCCCTGGTGAATGACTGTGGACTATGGGGAATTGCCTCCCATCCCTAATTTAATGGACCACTTGACTGTTCGCTTGGGAACGTACCACCATGAAGTGGAACTGGTGGATGTTTGCTTTTGTGTCTTGACCAGCCGCCATCCAGAATATGTAAGCACCTTGACTGTGAGTTGCTGTTGTTCCAGCATGGTGCCCTGAGAGGCCCAGAGAGAGTGGCGGTGCCCTGAGAAACCCTGGCTGTGCCCAGAGAGGGTGGCAGTGCCCTGAGAACCCTGGCTGAGTCCAGGAAGTCGGGCAGTGCCCAGAGAGAGTGGCAGTGCCCTGAGAGCCCTTGGCTGTGCCTCGGGAGACTGATGGTACCCTAAGAAGCCCAGGAAGTCTGGCTGTGCCCAGAAGAACTGGTGGTGCCCTGAGAAACCCTGGCTGTGCCCAGAGAGGCTGGCTGTGTCCAGGATATTGCATTCACCTCCAGGCTCCTCGCACAGGGCCCCTCGCGAAGATGCTTATCACGTAAATTGTGAGGCGAGACCCTGTAGGGGTGGAGTGTGGGGACAGAGCCAGGAGTGCAGTTTCCAGGCTCTCGGCCTCATGTGGAAAGGTGCTGGCTCAGGTAGTAAATGGCCATCAATTGTGATTGCATGGCTATTAGCTGTGGCTAGTTGGCCGTCAGCTGTAACCAGTGAGCCATTGGCCACTAATATAACTGCCGTGGCTACAGTAGCAGTAAATGGAGGCTAGCAAGAGGATGGTGGCTGAGCTAGCAAGAGTGGATTGCAGCTAGCAAGTGAGGTTGGTTGGCAGAGAGAAGAGGACCGCAGGTTGTGGTTAGTGTGGCTCCTGCTCTCTGTGTCTCCAACCCAGCCACCAGTGAGACTATAGTGGTATGACTCCCTTAGCTATGGCTCCGTGGGTGTTTCTTTTTTGGCCTCACCATGTCCTGCGTTCTTATGTGGGGAGCAGGACTAGAGATCCTGCATGACGTCCCACATGCCATCCTGCATGACAGGGTGCCAAAAAAACGTATACACATTTTAAGAAAGGAAAAAACTATTAAAATTGTAATATTCGAAAGATGAATACAACTCAGGTTTGACTTCCTCAATTACAAGAGGTGCTCAAAGTGGTTACCATCAGCGTCTAGATGCTTCTGATCATGGCGAACTACTGCTTGAACAACGTTGACCAAAGTGTCCAGTTGTATACATTTTTTTGGCACCCCCATTCCTTTCTGGAATTTGTTTCTTTTGTTTTTTAATTCACTTTTATTCAGTCTGATCACTCTTGTTGGGGACAGAATAAATCCAAATTTATATTTGCCTCCAGTTGCTGATAAAACAACAGACAATGTTTACTTTGTTGTGTGTGTGTGTGTGTGTGTGTGTGTGTGTATTAAATTTAACTTAATTTTTTTTTTTTTTTTTTGGTAGAAAAAGAAGACGTTTATTTGGGCAACTCAAAAACTGTACAAGTTTGATTCTTTCCATATGTCCCTATTATCTGGCTTCCCAGTCCTTGGCTCAACCCATTCCTTGTCTCCTAAATATTCGTTTGTAATTTTCTGCCAATAGAACATATGTTCGAGTTGGTGGGAGATTCCTGTTAGGACAGCTCCCAGGTACACTGAGGAGGATAGGAAATAATCTCTTTAGTTTTATACAAAAAGTTCATGTAATTCAACAAATGTACCTCTTGTAAACACGCATTTCACTCTGCAAGAATATATTGTATCTTGCTTTGTTATAGAGGTAGAGCAGCAAAGTGAAGTGGTTAGGGACTTTGGGAAGGCCAGCATGGATTTAATTTCTGGCTCTATCATTGGTTGTGTGCCTTTGGGCATGCTTTGTAATCTCCCTGAGCCTCAGTTTATCTTCCATAAATGGGGCCATCAGCAGTACCTGTCACACAAGGCTGTTGTAAAGATTAAGTGCTATGATTTAAGGAAAGGGTTTAGCACTATTCTTGATGCATAATAAATGGGTAGCAAGTGTAACTTATAGTAATAACATGTATTGGAGTTAGGGCATTTGTGCTAAGACAATGGTTCTCAAGTTTGAATGTGTATTAGAATCACATAGAGGGCTTGTTGAAGGCCGGATCTCTAAGCCCCACCTGCAGAATTGTGATTCAGTGGGGTGCAGCCCTTGAATTTGTGTTTCTACTAAGTTCCCAAGCAAGGCTGGTGTTGCCCGCCCTACAACCAAAGCTTGAGAATGTAGTTTGGTCATGCAACAGAGTAAAAGATCAGAAGAAGGATTACATCCTTCAGCCTTTGAACAAGGTTTCTAAAACAGTAACTCCCATGGCTCAGTGCTGACCTACTGTCAAGTTGCAACAAAATAAGAATTTCTGTATGTACTTACATCTCTCTCAGATATTTAGGGGAGTCCATGTATGTAGTTTTTAACATCTCACTAACATATTCTATTTTGTTTTTCACATCCTGAAACTTCAAGGAACAGGTTACTCACCTTCCCCAGAGCAACTCTCACTCCTCTAGGCATCACAGGACTCTCAGAAGGCTGCCTCAATCCAGCCTTCCTTTGGCACAGAGCAAATGTCATGGCCCTGTGCCCCCACCACTGCTGATTGCAGTTCCTTTGGGCAGTGTCAATTTTATTTTGCTCTGACTACTTTTCAGGAGAGAGTCTCTTTCCTTAGATGTCGTCAGTGGAGGGTTTGGGGTATTCTAAGCAGGCAATACACAAATACTTGAAGAGAGTGGGGAATAGCTATGAAAAAAATATTTTCACTCCCTCACACTTAATTGAAGCTGTTGCCTTCACTTTGGTGGCACATTATTTCAATCAACTTCTTAACTAACTTTGGCCCTCCTCAAACACCACTTGCTTATTTTGGCTTCAAACATGGGTGGCATCTATCACTCAGGATTTGTGACAGGCTAGTTGCTTTACATATATCTCTGTTCATCTCTCCAGTGAATCTACGGCCTGGGAAGTGGGGTGGCAAAGGTCTTCAACCTGCAACAATTCTAACTGCTCCCAGGAGCTCTCCTGGAAACCTAGATCCATCCTTCGATCTCTTGTTGGTGGTTTCTATCTGCTAAACCTGTGGTGCTGTAGCCTGTACAATCAGCTGCCCTGGGCACAGAGCAAGGCAGGGGATTATAGAGAATCCACTGGGGTGACAGACAAAGGACAAAGAATAAGTAGTACTTAGGGAAAATTTTAAGAAACTAAAGCTTAGTGATATTAATACCTTGCCCAAGGTAGAACTTTTACTGAGTAACAGAACTGGGATTTGAACTCAGGACAATTTGACTCAAATTACGGTCACATAGTCATATAGTCAATGGAGCGTGCCTCTCTTTTAGGAGCCTGCAAAACAGGTTGACATTATTGCAAAACCAATTATGTGTATAATGAGTATTATTCTTTTATGCATATGAGAAGATGGAATCATCCAGGTGGGAAAGTGTTGTCTCTTCCATTCTGAGATACTCTAAAGTGGATGGGTCAGTAGTCAGTTATAGAAAATATGCACACTTTTCACCCTGATGGTCACTCAGCAATGAGTACAACTCTCAGAATTAGGCTTTTGGGGTTTAGCTTTTCTCAGCCTCTGGCCACAAATTTAACCAAGACCAAAGTGTTCACTTTGTTTCCTGAATGTTTTTTTTTTTTTTTTTTCCTTTGTAGAATCTAGAATCCAAACTCAAGTGGGGTCCCTAAAAAGGGAATTGACTTTTCAAAAATAGTCTTTGTATATCTAAATTTGAAATTTTAAACTCTATAATTCAGCATAGAAATGATACATCATCATTTAGTAGACGAGATTCTTTAAAATAAGGACATTACTTTGCTACTGCAGAACACCCACTTTCTGAAGAATTTCTTTTATTCAAAGGCAGAGTTTTGTTACCCAGTTTCCTATAAATGTTCAAATATGACTTACAGCTCCAAAATAACAGTTTAAGTGGATTTGATGGATTTTCAGAAATAGTTTATAAAATGATTGTAGGTCACTGCTAGTTTCAGTTGAAGCATCCGACTAACAGTGAATAAAAAGCAATGCTGATGCTTGGGCAAGCTGATTGCCTGGTGAACTAGCTTCCTTTTAAAAAATATTCCCTTATCCATGGTAACAAACATCATTGGCTTATTATCATATATATGATATACACTATATAATGTTTTTTGAGTGCCTACTGTGTGACATGCTTTATGCTTTAAATATGCTTATATGTTTATTTTACACTTCAGTAAGAGACTACTATAATAGGTATGATTGTTGAGAGTGCCTGCCATGTGACCAGCACTCAACACATGTTACCTCTAAGCTTTTCGACAACCCTAATAAATAATATTTTTATTATTTTTCCACTTTACCCGTGTTTAACTGAAGCCTAGAGAAATCAAACAACTTGGTAAAGTTCACAGAGTTAGTACATGGTGGAGTTGTGATTTCAACTCAAGCATTTAAGGACAAAAACAATATTTTTCTATCATATTTGTACCTATTGTCTTTTCTTGAGCACCTCTGGGGTTGTCACCTCAGCACAACTATTGGCAGTAAGAGACATACCGGCTCTTGCTGTCTTGAATTCTGAAAAATCTAACTGTTGAAAACTTGGGTCCAGGCTGAAATAAGAGTCAGAGTCTAATTAGGGTACGGGGTTCTTGGACTTGGCCCATAGCAAGGTGAGGTTCTGTCATTTTAGGCTACTGGAATGACCTACCTTGGAGTCCTCACTTAGCCTGCAGACACTGCATACTCATTAGGGAATCACTATCTCTCTTGGTCCAGGAGAGATGATTCTTCCACCAATCTCTTCAATGATGGAACATGGCAAATGGGGAATGCCTGGATCAAGATCCCACAATTCAGAAGAAACAATTGAATCCAAGGTTTCATTGGACTTGAAAGGGCTTATACACTGGGATTCTAGAATCTTTCATCAAAGTAAGAATAACCCCTCCGAGGCCAAAGATTGGTCCCATCAATGAACCAGCAAGTCCAGAAAGACTTGGAGATATAGACAGTACCATAGTAGGTATACGTTGGCAGATGTGGTTTTGGTAGGTTCATTATTTCAGAGAGAGATACTTGCTCAGTGAACAGGAATTTCTAGGGGATAAGACCCTTGTTCCAAACTTACACCCTGGACTGCCTCTAGACTTCAGGGCCTCCATTGCAGGGAGTGGCTGCAATTTGGGGAGAGGTAACTTCTAACAGTCCTAGAGACATTTCCTGTGCCTCATGGCTATTGCAAAGCCTGTTTTAAGGAGAATGTTTTAGGAAGACCTGAGGCCAGGAGAACCTGCTGTATCAGTCTATAGTCCTCACACTTAGAAGTCATTGAAAGACTAAGGATGACCTATTGATTTACTGGGTCTGTCATTTTATGCCAAGTCACCAGCAAACTGTTCAAATTGAGTGTATCTTCCTCCTGTATGTAGTGAATCAGTGTAGCCCATCAACCACAAACTCAACATCCGCAAATCAATTAATGTGATACACCACATTAACAAAATGAAAAATAAAAATCATATGATCATATCAATTGACGCAGAAAAAGCATTTGATAAAATTCAGCAGCCATTCATGATAAAAACCCTTAAGAAAGTGGGAATAGAGGGATCATATCTCAACATAATAAAGGCCATATATGATAGACCCACAGCTAACATCATACTCAATGGGGAAAAACTAAAACCATTCCCCTTAAAATCAGGAACAAGGCAAGGCTGCCCACTTTCTCCACTTCTAACCACAAACAGACATCAGTTTCTCTGTGTATCAGTGGTAGTCAGTTGAGGAATGAGTCTTGAGGATGTTGATTAGAGGGGTGGAAGTTTAGAGCCCCCACTGTCATGGTCTATAGTTGTCCTGAATGGGCCAGCTCTGAACTCATGCTTGCTGTCTAGGAGGTCTGGGAGCAGGTATCAGATCCCTATACATAAAAAAAGCATTGAAGTTCTGGGGCAAAAAATCCAGTCCTTGTAGGACTGGGGTATCTAGTAGCTAAATCACCATGGTTGCAGAAGCAGGAACCCTGTTATGGGTAAATCAAGTCCACAGTAAGACTTGTGCTTTGCTCAATAGTGGTGACTAGATTTCACCTCAAGTATTTCCTTTGATAAATTAATAATGACTGCTTGGAGCACTGGGAAGGATTCTGAGGCTCTGTATCAGCTCAGTCAGAAAGGATGTCATATTTGATTAATAATGTCTGTCATGAGAATGAAATAAGAAAGGAGTGGTAGCACATTGCCACATATTTATCATTCCTGATTAAGCTTTGGAGCTACAGCTATGGAACACTGAAAGCAGCATTGGTCCCAGAGACTGGGCAAGACAAACCCAACTCATGTGAGTAGAATAACCCAAGCAACCCACTTCTCCATTACAGCTGTTTCAAACATTTCTATATTTTCCAGGTTCATAAAATCATGACAATCCTCTGTGCTCAAAAGATAATCTCTTTGGATTTCCTGAAAGGAAGGAAGATATTTGACATGAGTTCCCTTGCTTTCCTACCTCCATCACTCAATGTCTCTTATCTTCCCCCATCTTTCCTCTTGTGTTTTTTTTCCATGACAGAGGAAAAAGCATCCTCCCTTCTCTTTTGAGCTGGCTTCTCATTCTTTGTTCCGGGCTCATTACTCATAAGTTAAAAGAAAATAGCTGATGTGGAGAAATAAGGTTTGATTGGAAATGTATTGCCAAGCTCAGAGGCCTCTCCCACACTATCTTGTCCTCCCGCCTTTTACATATCAGTGTGCATGATTTTCACAAATTACTATTTTACTTTGTTTCAAGTTAATTTGGCTCTGTCATCAAGCTATCAGATTGCAGCCCCAATTCTAACTAATTGTGCATGGAATTTGCATGATTTTATAAAATACAGACAAAGGAAAATGGAAATTCGGCCGTCTTGGTTCCCACCACTTGCTGAGCATGTCTCTCACTGGTCTTTTTTGTTTGATTACATGAGCTGAGGTTCATGGTCAAGTATAAAGAAATTGAGTATAATGTTGCCATCCAATAGTTCAAAGTAAATGTAATTTATATCTGTTATTAAGATTGTGTTCTGGGGTATTTGAAGTGCTAAGATCTACGCTCAGAAAGAGGTCTTGAATATTATATTTCCAGTTTATTTGAAGTTGAGATTTTGGGCTGTGGTTATGTTTTCTGAATTTACTCTCTTCCTAAGTTTACCTTATGCAGAAATCCACTTATTAATATGTAAGTAGCTAATCCCAGTACTGTCTTCCTTCAAAAGCAACCCATATGTCTCATTAACAACTCACAACCTTAGTGTTGATTAAAAAGTTTTCTTGCTTACTTGTATAATCTTTAAGGGACGTGTTTTATAGTGTTGGCTAGATCTTTCAATATCAAAGTAAAAACATTTTTTATATCATATATGTTTATATCAATTTTTATGTTGTGAGTTGTTCACCTAAAAATATTGTTTTTTATCGTAAGTATTCACAAATTCAATATCTGAAATCCTCCTTTTTGAAGGAATATGACTTTCTCCTAAATAAATGAATAAATGAATAAATGAATAAATAAATAAATAAATAAATAAATAAATAAATGTATACTTGTTGCATATTTCTTTAACACAGAGTGAAAAGGAAGTAGTTCCATTGGTTGTTTTTTTTTTTTTTTTTTAAAGATACAGAGACAGATCAACAACAAGAAAGAACAGAGCCAAAAATTACTTATTTTTTCAAAAAAGGAGAGAGAAACTAAAAATGTCTTTGCAAGAGAAAGGCACAGTATGGGGTGGTTTGTGACAAAATTTTAATGAAAAGCACACTTCTATATTGAAATCTAATAAATAATAGACCAAAAAAAGAAGGCTTAGCCATTTTATTTTTAAATGAGATTATAAAACACAGAAAAAGAGGACCTCCAAGTCAGGAATTTATTGGGTTCACTGGCCATTTTTAGCACAGCTTTGACCTTTCAATAAAGTGTGAAGGGTCCCTATCTCCCATAAAGTTGGGCCCTTCATTCTTTAATAAAGTTATAAAAGAAAGAGAAAGTACTCTGACCCATCAGATGTGCAGTTGTAGTGTCTGTCTCAGATTTCTCTGAAGAAAATAGCTTTAAAGGCTAGAATCTAGGGAGTTCTAAGGCCAGCATCGTCCTTTGATTTCTAAAGGAACATTGTTACTTCTGGTTTTCCAAATTGCAAATTAGAGGACTAGGAAAGTATTTGATGTTAGCTTGTTGAACTCTCCTGTCATCCAATCTATAAACAGAACTAATTGCCTACTATGTATTCTAGCACAAGAAACAACCTTTAGTTTCAGTATTTATGAGAAGAGTGAGTGTCCATTTAGAATGCATAATACCTGTGCTGCTTTAATTTGATCGTTCATCTGTTTGGTTTCTAACTCCTAGAGGGGAAGATGTACGAATGCCTAAATTCTCAGAGTTCTAATGCAGCATTTTTTCTATGTTGTTACATAATACAATTTAAGTATAGATTGGTGTTAAAACAAGCTTATAACGATGCTACTGATGTGTAAAACAAACTTTCCAAATTAAAATCAGTATCTGGGGCAGTTTATAAAGTATTCATAATCCATTTGGTCTGAATTTGCAGAGTGGCAGCTCCTTTTTGGTTTAAATGCTCAACCTGGCCGTTGATGGATATCAAATGGAATTTGAAGACACAAGGTGCATTCAAATGCTACATTTGTTGGATCTACCATAGATCTTTGGAGAAACAAATTGTGGTAAAATGGGGGAAATAAAGCTGGGGTTTGTAGTCAGGTGGGTGACTTGAATATCATAAAAACATCCTTGCAGCTCAGTTTTCTAATCTGTAAACTGGAGGTTAAATTATATATAGTAGCTATAATTACCATCAGCTTTATTCCTTTCCTCCTTGCCATGTTTAATATCCCAAGTTCTACAAACCTGGTGTCTTCCATACAAATGAGTTTTGTCATGTATTTCAATGTTCATGCTATTAGATATGTATTTCTAGTGCATTAAAGGTGGAAGGTATGCTTTTTTTCCCCCAGGCCTGTGTGGCCCAAGAAGCCATTTTTTAAGCATGTGAAATCTACCTCTCCACGTGCCAATGTTCCCTCTTCCCCTGAAATGTCACTATTTGGAGTTCGCTATTTTTCTGCCTTGCAGATTTTCTAACTCTGAGACTCCCAATTACAATTCATCATGCTTTTCCTTAAATTTTTATCAATGCCTCAGGTTGGGGCTAAAGTGGGCCCCAAGACCTTCCACTGGACTCTCACATTGCTGAAGGGAAGAGGAGGAAGAGAAACAGGAAATAGTCTGGAATAGATGAAAGAAGGGACTCCAGAAAATAGAAAGACCCACAATCACTTGTTTTACATACCTACTTACCTGGAAATTTCATGATATGGTTGATAGTAGATATTTTTTTAAATCTTTTTTTTTTTAAAAGAAAATAAAATTTTTATGGCTCAAATTAAATATAATTTTCAGGTGGCTTTTTGTAATTCATATGTTTTTATTGATTAGTTGTTTTTTTTTTTATCACTGAAATTGAAGATCTGGGCTAGTTTTACTTGTACAAATTAGTGCATGGTTTAAGGAGGAGGGGAAAAGCCTTGCTTACCTGCCCTATAACCTAGTGTTTATCTTGAGGTTTATTTAATGTGGCAAGTGGTGACAAACTGCTGCTTACCACATCTCTTGCAGTGTAATCTCACCACTCAATGACAAATGCTTCTGACAGACGGAAACATGGTGCTATTCTAAAGCAGGAACAAAACAAAAAAATGAATATAATTCGGATATGGGATAATAAAAATGGCTTCTCTAAACATGTCAAATAAATGAAACCTCTGAGGAGGGACCGTGTTACAAGTGGCAAAGATAAAATGGAATGGAATTTTTTTTTTCCTTGGGATTTTGTTGTTGTTTTCAGTTGTCAGAGTAAATTAATACTCTTGGAAACAGTCTATTTTGTGCTGTTGTTTTTAGGGAGTTTGAACTGTTAGTGCTAATTGAAAAACTATCTAGGAAAGTTAATTGGTAGTGACATTAGTTTGTTGTGACTGAGGACATAACCAGGTTAATTGTAGCTTATGGGTCAGATAAAGGGCTAGGCTTTTCTGCCTCTCAAGTTTTAGCTAAGTTCATGAGTTGTTTTTAAATTATAAATTTCCGTTTAAGACATTTGTTAGAAGGCAAGGGTAACTTCACCCTTAATTTGGGGGCAGTTAGAAATGTTTGTGCTGTCTTGTTGGGCAGTTACTTGCTCTCTTCTTAAGGCACAGTTAATCAGCAGTGAAATTAAGTGAGACCTAGCACATGTATACACATTTCTTTAACAGTGTTTCTTGGATGTCAGCCAGTAACATGCCACTTTCACGACTTTTGCTGCTTATACTATTATTGACTTAATATTTTTCTCTAAGCTAATTTAAATTATTTTCTTTGTTTTAAACCTGTCTTTTATATAGCAATTATACCCATGCATTCAGAGATTTGATGTTAAGTTACATTTTTTATATTATGCTTTAAAAATAATCATTGCAATTTTAAAAGAAACTGTAATTTAAAAAATATATATTTACCATGTACCACTTGAAAATGCCCCATATTTTGGGATATGCTTATATGATCTATACATGTAGCATTCATTTTTCAGAACTGCATAGTTTTGTTCTATCATTTCTAGTTTCATTGACTCCCATACCCAACTCTGCTTTGTTGTGATGGAGAAACTCACCTAAAATGGTTCCCTGCCACGTGGAACTGACCTAAAATGGTGGCCCGTGCAGAGAGAGAAGTCCCCAGCCTAAGCCCCAGCCCACTGCCGGATAACCCCCTCCAAGCCACACCCCAAGCCAATCACCAGACGACACCTACCACTTCCCCAACTCAAGGAAGTCCCCAACCCATAAAAATCTACTCAAAACCTTGCTAGGGGCTCAGTCTTTTGAGAAGGATCCCACTGAGCCCGCCGGCGTAATAAAGCTGACTCTCCTAACTCGCTGAGTGCTGCTTGGGTTCTTTCGGGTCCTGGTATCTGTAACAGTTGAACTTGGAAATGTATTTGTGTATATGAAACATTGACAAGGAGATGAAATGAAATGTTTCATATAATTACTTCTTGGTCTATTCTGGAATTATAATAGTAAATACTAATTAGAGCAGGTAGATTTGGGGACATTGTATGGCAGAGGCTTCCTGTGGCAAAGCAAAATAGGCAGAGCTGAGAGCAGAAGGAACTTGCCAGCCCAGGCCCATTCCAGGCAGTTAAAAATGGCAAAACAACAACTCTGATCCGTTGGTAGTGGCTGCTGGCTACTGCTGCTGAGAGCTCTGAGGCTGCTGTGCTCCTCGGGGAGGAGTTCTGGCTCTGATGGCGATGTCTGCCTCAGGCTGGGGAGAGGCAGGGGATCCAGGGGATGGATTTTCCATCCCTCGACTCCAGGATGGAGAAACTATGGTGTAACATTGAAATGGAATTGTTTTTCTTTGGCATTGGACCACTTAATTTGTCATCTACTTGACATCTCCCTCTTTGTTGTTTTTAAAATTTGATTGTGTATGATTTTATTATAATATGTATCTAATTATCAATCATAATAATAGTTTTAATTGATTCTTCCTTTGGTTTTCTCTGATCATACTCTGACATTCACTCTTGTCTACCACTCATATTTCTAAGGCTTGCTGAGCCTTTAAACTGAATTCTACACAATGGCTTTGGGACTCTAGTTGGACTCAGTCACTTATTTTCACATGTTACTAATAGGAGAGTGTGTCATCTTTTGTATTTCAAAATTCCCAGCAGGCCAGGAAAGCAGAGGATGCAAAGGATTTATGTGATTTAAATGTCTATTGTTTTCTAAACATGACATCAGAAATATAATGAGATGATTTATAAATAACAAGAAATATCTTTTAAGAGTGGGAGTTCTTGGCATTGACTCAGGATAGCTTCCGGAGTGGTCCAGATTTTCAGACACAAATCAGATGTGGAAGTTTTGTTGTTGTTGTTTTTATTTCTCCTTATCACATTCCTTCTTCCTGTCCTGTTTCCAGAAGCAGATGAGAAGACAAAGAATTGAACTGGCAGATTCTACTCTAAACTAGGAAACCAAGATTTGCATTTTTAAAACAAGTCCTAGAATCTCCTATCCAGGCTGAGTCCTATACAAGGTCCAGAGTTGTTTTCATTGGCATTGCAGACACCATTAGAGCTTCTGGAAAACTTGGTTCTTGTCTTGCATTTTCCTATGTCCATACCCTATCCCTCAAGTACCCCAAACCAGCATGCAAACAACACAAACTTTGCCTAGTAAGCCATTTCTCCTAAATTTCCCATGCTCGTTCTAAAGAGTGGTAGTTTTCAAGTTTGAAACTGCATTAGACTAACCTATAGGGCTTGTTAAAACACAGATTGCTGGGCCCCACCCTCAGATTTCAAATTAGGTATGCCTATGAGGAGACCTGACAATCTGCATTTCTAACAAGTTCCCAGGTTGTCAATGCTGCTAGTCTGGAGATAACACTAAGAACTATTGCATAATATTTCCTTTTCTCCTCATTTTAAGCCTCACTGAACCAAGGTTGAATTTAGGAAGGTGTTGGCCTAGTTTTTCACCAACTGATCTTTGTTTATCTAGATCATGGCAGCATGTACAAAACTCCACAGATGGAAAGTGGAGGAAAGCTTTCAGCAGTGATTCTTCTGGTGCTCCTTAATTGTTTCCACCACTCCTGCCAGTTCCTTCTTTCCATCTCAGCCTTCCCTCACATCACCTTTATTCCTTCTCCTTCCTCCAGTCCCCCAGTACACTCAAACCAATGAAGACCAAGCGCACACACAACCTAGAATAAAAGAGAATTAAATGCCTTAAAATGAGGTGCCATAGAGATGTCTATTCCAGGAGCCTCTTTCACAAAGAAAATCCATAAATAGGATAGAAACTACCTCCTTATCTAGCCTCTAGAAGGCCATAACTCCTAGAAAATCCATTTATGATGACTGATTTACTACAAGAGGTAGCCTTAGGCCTAAATCAGTTCAAGCACTGCCTACATCCCCACCTTCAGTGAGAAGGATGCAGAAAACACTGTCTCATTTGGTTACTCACAGGAAGTCTTTGTGGTTCCACCCAGGGCGGTGCTCATCTTCCCAAAAGCAAGGGAATCCTAGAAAGGAGCAGACTAGCAGGGTCAACGTACTTCGCTCACAATTCCTGATTCAGATTAAATCAGCCACCTCAATTTACACATCAATGGGTTTAATCCCTCCATAGCCCTTGGGTCTTCTCTGACACCACACCCTTGACTGGGAAACTGTCTTCCCTACTCAGCCAATTCTTACCCTTCTTTATTCAGCACACATTGAAATGACAATACACAATCTACCACTCCCTAGAATGCTTTATTAATCACTGGAAGAGAAAGTGGCAATTTTTTCCCCAGCAGGAGTTTCCCACACCATCCTGCTCATAGCATTTCCAGGAGGTTTGTATCCTGTGCTTTGCTTTTAAGTTTAATGACTTATTGTTTTGGACTAAATTCCTTGTCTGGTCAGCTTTGACAGCATGTCTGTGCCTTAGAGGATGACAAAGAAGGTTATTTTTGTTGTTGTTCTTCCTTTCTAATATGGAGGATTAATATGCTGCAATCCATCTCCTACACTGTGTGCCTTTTTCACAAAGACTGTTATTAGAAAGGTCAATTCTTAGCCTAGCTTACACGATGACCCTTACAAAGTTCTCTCATCATCTCCCCTTTGCTGAAGAATCCAAGGGAAAACCAGGCTTCTGGTTTCTCATTATTTCTCGGGGTTGGATTCTACAGAGAATCTAGAAAGGCATCCTATAGATGGGCTTTCTGTCCCTTTCCAGGACCGTTCTTCTGTGATACCACCCACACATTATTTTAGTGACTTCTTTTAATCAATTAATACAGATTGACAGAAGACTAGAATTGGGACTCTGGTAAGGGTGAACAGCTAATAAAAGATTTATCTCCACTCACGTTTCTGCCTGCTTGATTCCTTCTCTGAGATGGTAGTTTAGAAGAGTGCTAGTCTTACTAAAAACTGCTGAGTTTTATTCCACAGTAATAATGCCTGGCATCTTTATGTGCTACGGATAAATTAAGCACTCAGTGAACACAGAGGAGAGTAGACGCGGTTTTATAACAGCAGAACCAGCTCAAAATGGGCCTAATAAGATACTGAATTGCTTTTCAAAGACAACAGACCAAAATTGCAAGCCATGCAGCCAAACCAAGGGCAGAGAGAACTCTGACCTCCAGCTGCACAGGAACAAAGTAACCGCTCCCCGCCCCCCACAGAACCAAAGGTCCAGGACATAACTGGAACTTGAACACCAGAATGCTTTCAGAAGCCAGGGATCCGTTATCCAGGAAGATTCTGCATTGATGTCCCTTACCATAAATGTCTAAGCTCCAAGGTCCTCCAATTCAAACCTGTCCTGCTGGTGCTTCCCCATAGCTGTTCCTCTTAACCCTTAAAACTCTCCCTAACCCTAGATCAGGGAGACAGATTTGATGGGTACATCTGGTCTCCTGCAGACTGACTCAGCATGGCTCTTTCCTTTCTCAAAACCGGTGTCATGATTTTGGCCTCTATGTGTATAGGGAGGCACACCCCTGTCCGGTAACAGTTTTCACCAGGATGTAGCTTATTCTACACTCATTATGTATAGAGAGAACTCTGCTTGTGACAAAATGTGTGTAGGCATATATGCACCTTTCAAAAAATATTAATTGCTTTGGCTGATTTTTAGTAAATGCAGCATTTTTTTTTAAATATATTCTTCTTAGTTATTAACACAGATACTGAGAATGTTAGAGGTATAATGACTATTAAGAACTACTGAGTCTAAAAATCTCATCTTGCAGATTAAAAAAACGGAGAACCAGTTGATTATTTTGAGGAATTATAGGATGTGTCTTGTGAATTTGATCAGAATCAAAGCTGGAACTTGGATTATACACCCAGTTGAGGGCCATTTCTACCACACCATGTTGTTCTTCAAATAATGAACAAAATATAAAATATTCAAATGTGTAAATATCTGGAAATAATTGTGTAATTATACAGAACTCTAAGTTACTGGTTCTAAATGATTTTTTTAAAATAAATTTTATTGGGGAATATTGGGGGACAGTGTGTTTCTCCAGGGCCCATCAGCTCCAAGTTATCCTTCAATCTAATTGTGGAGGGCGCAGCTCAGCTCCAAATCCAGTTGCTGTTTACAATCCGGCAACCTTGTTTTTGAGAACTCGCACTCTAAACAACTGAGCCATCCGGCTGCTCTAAGTGATTTTAAAATACACATTTTTTTTTCAGTTTTTGTTTTATTATTTAATTTTAGATTTATAGAAAATTTGCAAAAATAATTCCAAGATATATGTGTGTGTGTGTGTGTGTGTGTGTGTGTGTGTGTGTGTGTATAATTCTTTTTCCTTCACCCCACTTCCTCTAATGTTAATGTCTTAGAAAACCATAGATCAATTATTATGAACAAGAAAATAACACTGGTATAATGTCATTAACTAAACGTCAGAACTTATTAGAATTTTGCCAATTTTTCTACTAACTTATATCTGTTCCAGGATCACATTCAGAATCTTACATTGCATTTAGTTGTTATTTCATTTCTTATTATTCTCCTCGAGTGTGTAACCATTTCTCAGCCTTTTATGACTTGACATCTTTGAAGAATACTGGTCAGTTATTTTGTACACTGTCTCTCAATTAGGCTTTGTCTTTTTCTGCTTTGCATTTTATTATTTATTTGTTTATTTATTTATTAAATTTATTGGGGTGACAATGGTTAGTGAAATTACATAGGTTTCAAGTGTACAATTCTGTAATACATCATCTATATGCGTTCTTATGGTTGGAGTAAGGTCGAAAGTCAGGGCACATCTTGTAATTGACGTTATATTTTAACATAATGAGCAGTATTTTTTATTTTCTTAGTAGTATATAAAATAATGGTGCATCTAATGATCCATGGCACTTTAGAATCAGTGAAGTGCAGTTTGTGTGTGTGTGTATCAATATCAATATCTATCTATATGTTAAAAGTCTGTTCCTTCTGTTTTTAGTTCAGTTCCATAATTCCTTTGAGATATGAGTTGAAAAATATTTTTTTTTTTTTTTTAGGTAAAAGGCTAGTAAATAGTAAAAGAGAATACATACTATAGGTGGAGAATTTTTCAAGTAATGAAAAGCATCGTGGTTAAAATCACTTGCATGGACAAGGGTAGGGGGGGCCACAGAATCAAACTCTAAACAACTTTTTGTTCCATATGACAAATAGAAATAGTTATTTAGAGTCTTTCGTCATAGGATATCATAAGATTTCGAGAAGTTCTAAAATACTTTTTGAGTAATTGAAGCTCCATGCTATAATACAAGCGGGGAGAAAAAAAAAGCTATACTATAACAGATGCTTGAAAATACCAAGCAAACAAAAAGCTATAAAAGGATGCCTCCTGTTCCTCCTCTTTCCTTTTCTTCCTTTCTTCCTTGCTATCTTCTTCCACGTGTTTTCTCCTCTTCCTTTTTTCTTTTACTTCCCACTCCTCTTTCTCTGTATCTTCTTCCTTCTCCATGTTCTCCTCTCCCCCTCATCACCAGTGCTTATCCTCCTGCTTACTTACATTCTTTTTTAATCCCCACATCAGCACCTACTAAGGGAATTACCATACTATAATTTCATAGCCATAAAACTGCTAACTAAAGCCTGGGAGAGAAAGCTCTAAGGAAACCCAAGAAGGTCCATTACCCAAATCATTTAACATCTTACTTGGTTGAAGAATATACTGTGCAGAAAGCGTATTAGAAGATGATGGCATGTTCATCCAATACGTCTTTCCTGTCTTAAATTTATAGGATAGCATAGGACTCAGGTCACCAGAATGTCTTAGTTGATGTTAATTTAGAAATATAATTAAAAACCTGTACTACACATAATTTTACATCAACTGAAATATAAGCTCAGAGTACAGTGCAGTTGGCATCTCGTCTTCTAGTAAATGAGGCTGGGGTGGACAGGTCCAGATTATTGAGAAGTACTACATTAGCATTCAAGTTTCAATTTGAAGGTAAGTGTCAGTTTAGAAAATCCGAGTGCATGCATAGACTGAGAGTTTCTGCAGTCTTTTCTGCAGCTTTCAGAAGTGTCCTGCTCTGCCCTTTCCTCATGCCTCCTCCCAATAATTCTATTGCTCAGGGGAAAGGACCTGAGAGAGTAGAATGACTCATTACTCCATTAGGCAATGAGACACTTGGGTTTTGACTCAGGCTGCTCAGACTGCTACAGTCCTGGCTTCCATGGTAACCTGAGGCACAGGAAATCTGAGATTTAAAGTTGTGAATTCAGTATTGACATGAAAAATGCCACTTGTGTTGTGCTGAAACAGGCATGCTGATTATGTAACAGCTTCCAACACATTCCCTGCTGGCGGTGGGTTTTGATTGACATTATATAAGCCTTATTACTCTTGAAAACAACACTAAAAATGCCATGATAAGCTCAAGATGGAAATAGGAACACATGATCCTTTCCCTGCTGAACTAGAAAATGGCTTTTCAGAATTCTTCCTGGAAGACGATGGGAAAGCAAAAGATATTCACATAGATTTATAATGATAAATCTCTTTTCGTTCCCAGAAGGGGGAAGATCCCTTAATCTTAGAGCAATTTGACATAGCCTAGATTCAAGAACTTTTCTCCGAACTTCTTATAACCTGAAACAAATACTGACTTTTAAAATAGAGAATGAATTACAGAAGACATAGATGGTTTGATAAATATTGTCTTTACAGCAGTGATTTAGAGTTTATTTGGTAACTCTTGGTAGAGAAAGTTTATCATCTTAACAATATAGAGATGGAAATGCAGGAGAAATTGAGATTCCATGAATGAACTTATAGTTTGTTTTCTTCTATAGATAATAAAATTTCAAGGTGCAATGGAGCTTCAAAACTGTCAATGAAATATAAACAACGTTGCATTTGTTTTAACTGAATTATTGGCTCTCTCTGAGTACTGTAGAAAAGCAAACACTCTGAATTAGAATTTCAATCTCTCCAATATCTTTCTCATTTTATATAAGTAAAATATATAAATTAGACTCAAGGCATGCCAGCCAGCATCCCTGGATTTTGAATAGCTCCCTTCCTTATTGTCATGCAGGGACTCATGCGGGTCTCTGGTCCTGCTCCCCACATAAGAATGCAGGATATGGTGAGGCTAAAAAGGAACACCCATGGAGCCATAGATTGGGGAGTCATACCACTATACAGTGGTACTTCGGTTTTCAAGCCTAATCCATGAATTCTGAAATGTTTGAAAACAGCCGACAGCTAGGCCTCAGGATCTTGCACTCAGCGGAAGCTGTGGGATATGTTCGGCTTCTGAGTCATGTTCGAGAACCAAAGCATTTACTTCCGGGTTTACAGAGTTCATAAACCAAAATATTAGTCAACGGAGACGTTCGAAAACCGAGGTACCACTGTACTCCGCACCTCTCTGCAATCCGCGCTTACTAGCTCAGCCACCATCTTCTTGCTAGCGCCCATTTTATGCTAGCATATCCACAGCAGTTATATTAGTGGCCAATGGCTCACTGGTTACAGCTGACGGCCATCCAATCACAGTTGACGGCCATCCAATCACAGTTGATGGCCATTTACTACCTGAGCCAGCACCTTTCCATGTGAGGCTGAGAGCATGGAAACTGCACTCCTGGCTCTGTCCCCACACTTATATAAGTAATAATAATAATAATAATAATAATAATGGAAATAGTACCATTAATGTATTGAGTTCTTATATTTTAATTCCTAAACCTAAGCAGTCCAGATTCCAGTATACTATACTTTAGTGTTATTTTCTAAAATCATGCTCAACTCAGATGGGAAGGCATCAGGATTGGTGTCACTTTTTTCCTAAGTTTAGTGCCTACCCTCTGAAGAGGTGAACACACATTCTAGAAGGTATGGGGAGAATAAGCCCAGAATGAAAAATTATCATTGTGAAGGACGTTGAAGGAAAGATACTATGAAAAAAAGTTGCTTTTTTTTTTTTTCTTTTTAAGTATTGGGGGATATAGAGTTAGAAATCATAGTACAGTTGAAGCATAAAGATAATTTTTCTGGAAGCACATGTTCACTGTTGGCAAAGTATAAGTTGTTTTGATAAACCTGTTTTCAAGTAGAAATTGTTGCAAATGGGCAGCAGATGTTTGCTTTTAAGGAGGAGGCTGCTTTTGACTGGCCAGCAAGATAAGAATGCATGTGGTGATTGTTAAGAAGCAGCTGGTGTCAATTTAAGAGAATGATTTGCCATCTTCTGCCTTGACCAGTCTGAGAGCAGCAACATCAATATTTAAAGTTATATATTCAACATTCACATACTACCGTGTTTCCCCAAAAATAAGACCTAGCCGGACCATCAGCTCTAATGTGTCTTTTGGAGCAAAAATGAATATAAGGCCCAGTCTTATTTTACTATAAGGCCAGGTCTTATAAAAGACTGGGTCTTATATTCATTTCTGCTCCAAAAGACACATTAGAGCTGATGGTCCGGCTAGGTCTTATTTTCGGGGAGACACGGTATATATAGATATAGATATACAGATGCTCCTCCACTTACAATGGGGTTATATCCCAATAAACCTGAGCGTAAGCTGAAAAAAAAGTTGAAAATGCAAAATGCATTCAATGCACCTAACCAACCGAACATCATAGCTTAGCCTAGCCTACCTTAAATATGCTCAGAACTCTTCTATTAGCCTTTATTGGGCAATTATCTTGAGTTTCACCTTCCTCTTCTTCTTGTCAGAAGCAGGAGACACAGATGGGTATTTTGTAGACACGATGGGATGTGAAAGAACAAAACACAATATCCAAAAAAAGAAAAAAAAGAAAGAAAAAGAAAAATGCAGGCAACAGTACACTGGAGAGTATGGTTGATTCCCCCGTGATTGGGTGTGTGACTGCGAGCTGCGACTCGCTGCAACTGCCAAGCATCACAGGAGAGTATCAAAAGAGTATCTATCGTACCTCGTAATCGCTGGCCCGGGAGAAGATCAAAATAAAGGTTGAAGTATGGTTTCTAGTAAATGTGCATTGCTTTCAAACCATCGGAAAGTCAAAAAATCGTAAATTGAACCATTTTAAGCAGGAGGCTATCTGTATACTGAGAACTCGATTACAAAGGTGATTAATTTAATCCAGTTTAAAACTGTGCATACCCAGAATTTGAAATCTCCTTTGGCTTCATCATAATAAAGTAACTGGAGGCACAGTTATTGCTATTCTATTTAGACACATTTTACCATCCAAAATCTAGAGAGGAGATTACAGTGAGGTGGAAGAATATAACGTCTTTTCAGACAGAGTGTATTTATACAAATAGTTAAGGGAGATGGAAGATGTGTTCTTTATGCTTTTTTTAAAAAAATTCCTAATTATTAAGAACTTGATAAAACTAACTTGAGTTATGATTCATGGGGTGAATAATGAGACAAAATCCTAAAGAGAACTCTTTTTTGTAAAACTGATTTTAAAGTCTAAAAGCAATAAAGCTACTGTTGGTAGAATTATTTTAAATTTTGCCTTTTAAGAATATGCTTTTCCTTGTCTTCTTTATTTTAACTGAGCTATATTATATCATTGTCATGCGGGAGACCCTGCTCGCTGCGCCATTTGTCGTGCAGGGCGGCCTTGGGGGTCTCTGCTCCCGCTCCCCGTACAAGAACGCAGGATATGGTGAGGCCAAAAAGGAACACCCACGGAGCCATAGGTAGGGGAGTCATACCACTATATTCTCTCTGGCGGCACTATACTCTCAATGGAGGCTGGATCCACACTGTCCGCAAACCACCATCCACACTTGCCAGCCCAGCCACCATCTTCTTGCTAGCCCCATTTTTTCTCCTTTCCTCTCTCTCCTCGGCTCTCCTTCGTAGCCGCAGCAGTTATATTAGTGGCCAATGGCTCAATGGCTACAGCTGACGGCCAATCAGCCACAGCTGATGGCCATCTACTACCCGAGCCAGCACCCCTCCACTTGAGGCCGAGAGCCTGTAAACTACTTTCTGGGGCTCTGCCCCCACACTCGTATAGTACACTAATCTTAGTCTGTATGCTACTTGTATAATCACCTCCAATGAAGACATAGAATAGGTCCAACATTTCAGAATGCTCGTCGCCCTTCTCATTTCGTCCTCTTCTGTCATACAAGGAAACCATTATTCTGAACTCTCATCATGTATGAATTTTGCATGTTCTTGAACATCATATACATGAACTTGTAAGATATGTTCTCTTTTGTATCTGCACTATTGCTCAAGAAAACATTAAAAAAAATTCATTCATGTTATTGCATATTCAAGCAGTTATTTTTTAAAAAATCAATGTGTAGTATTCCATTTTATGTTGTCGTGCGGGAGACCCTGCTCGCTGCGCCATTTGTCATGCGGGGGACCCTGCTCGCTGCGCCATTTGTCATGCAGGGCGGCCTGCGGGGTCTCAGCTCCCGCTCCCCACATAAGAACGCAGGATATGGTGAGGCCAAAAAGGAACACCCACGGAGCCATAGGTAGGGGAGTCATACCACTATATTCTCTCTGGCGGCACTATACTCTCAATGGAGGCTGGATCCACACTGTCCGCAAACCGCCATCCACACTTGCCAGCCCAGCCACCATCTTCTTGCTAGCCCCATTCTTTCTCTCTTTCTCTGCTAGCACAGCCACAGCAGTTATATTAGTGGCCAATGGCTCACTGGTTACAGCTGACGGCCAACTAGCCACAGCTGATGGCCATGCAATCACAGTTGATGGCCATTTACTACCTGAGCCAGCACCTGTCTATGTGAGGCTGAGAGCCTGGAAACTACTTTCTGGGGCTCTGCCCCAACATATGTATATACCAATATTTATTTATCCATTTTTCTGTTGATGGACATTTGAGTTTCCCCATTCATAATTTAGCTATTATGAATAAAATTGCTAAGAAACTTTCTTGAACCTGTCCTCTGGTGAGCAATTGCATTCACTTCTTTTGGTACATATCAGGAGTTGAATTGCTGGGTGATAGCGTAGGCATACACTTAGAATTCTGAGCATTCTGGTGGGAGTGTTTTGGTATCACACTGTGGATTTAATTTGAATCTCCTTGAGAGGAATAACATAATAACATTGAATACTTTTTCATATGTTTATCAGGCATTTGCATATCCTCTTTTTGTGAATATTTCTTCAACTCCTTTGCCCATTTTTAAATCAAGTTGCTTATTTTTTTCTCAATGATTTGTGTTCTTTTATACTTTGGATATGAGTCCAATGTGAGCTGTAGACTGAATATTATCTCTCAGTCTGTCTTGTCTTTTTACTCTCTAAATGTTAACTTTTGATGCACAAATTCTTTATCAATTGGACTTCAATAAAATTATTTTTTCTTACATAATTAGTGATTGTTGTAAGCTTTTTTTTTTGGTAAAAAAAAAACTCTTGCCTATTCCATTTTTTTGTTTTCTTATTTATCTAATTCTAATTTTCTTCTATGCTGGTGCTTTTTCTTTTTTTAAAAAAAATATGGAATGCTTTACGAACTTGCATGTTGTCTTTGCACAGGGGACATACTAATCTTCTCTGTATTATTCCAATTTTAGTGTAGGTACTGCCGAAGCAAGCACTATGCTAGTGCTTTATGAGTTCTGTGTGAGAAGTCTTTGCCTAATTTGATTTCTTATCTAAAGCAAAATATTTTGAACAAGACTTAGTGTTCCCAATGACTCAAGGTCCTCATTATAAATAGTAATTACTACTGTCCAATAAATGCTATAGTACCCACTTAATAGTGTTGCTATGATTAAGATAATATGTATGAAAATTTTTGGTAAATGTAAGCTGTTGCCTTGTTTATACTGTTGTACTGTGACACTTCCTGACCTTATGAGGGGTATAGAACTGTTACTTTTATGCTTGGTGGCCTTTGGCACCTGTAAGTTTTAAGTTATTATATCTAAGTCCTGGGCAAGTAAGGTGTTTACCATATATAATTGCAATCATCAGGTTTCCTTGTGTACAAATTCTTTCTTTTCCAAGCATTTCTTATCTCTTTTTAACAGGTTGATCTGGTGAAGTGAAATAAAGTAAATGGCACAATGACCAAATACACTGACATTATCAGCCAAGTTCTTTCTCAGTTTGTCTCTCATTGTGTTGGATTGACACGTGTTACACCAACAGTTCTCAGTTTGGGTTGTTTATTAGCATCACCTGGGAAGCTTGTGAAAAATAAAGATGTTCAGCAACCAATCCAGGGGATTCTCTAAATTACTTGGAGTGGGGTGGTGTCTGGGCATCAGTGTGTTGTAAAAGCCCTAATGTGCAACCTGGACCGTGGTTCTCTTAACTATTGGCTTAGGGTACTGTTATTGATATTTTAGCATGCATTAGTGTCACCTGAAGGGCTTATTGAAGCATAGACTGATGGGCTTCACACCCCAGAGATTCTGATTCAGTAAGTTTGTATGAGACAAGAATTTGCATTTCTAAAAACTTCTCAGATGATGCTGATACTACTGGTTGGGAACTACAGCTTGAGAACCATTGAATTAGACATTCATTGTCATTCCTGCCATGTTGCTAACCTACTAGCCATCCTTATCCTTTGCCTTTTAAAATTTTCTACTACTAGCCCTGATGTTCAAACTCTGTTTTGTTTTTCAGTGTACTAAACTGTATTTATTTTCTCACTTCCTCAGAGTTTTAGGATTGACTATGTATTACTTGACCTATTTTCAATGTGAGCTATTGAATTACTTTTTCTAGTTGATATGTGATGTCAAAAAGTGAAAAATATGTCAAAAGAGAGGCATTTAAGACTGAAACCTAGAGTCAAATAGAGACCACCTTAGAATTATTCATTCAGCCAGAAAATGAGTTTACAAAATTATAACACTTATCTCCAGCTTAAAAAAAAAAATCTCTACAGAAAAAGAAAAGAATCTGATCCACAAACACCAAGGTATTGATAGCAATAATATGAATGTGTTTGCGATTATTGATGGTTTAATGGCTGTCTTTTTATTCTTTATTTGTATGTTCCAGTTATTTTTCCCTGACAAACTTTTGTAATAAAAATTAAGATAATTTAAACACTTAATATAAAAAAGAATCATTCATTCAGCATAGATTTCATAAAACTACCTTTATCTACAGTCATGACAACCATAACAGAAGTCACAGAAGGAGAATTAAGACATTTTACAAACACAGAATCTTACAGCCCTGGTGAGCAGGCAGGAATCCCAGTTTATATTTTCATAAAATTTAGGAAGATGTTGAGTCTCCTTGTAGTAGTAAGAAAAATATATAAGGACATTAATGATCATTGACTATGGAGGGCAATTTCTTAGGATGTTAATGCCTTTGATTTTTTTTCCTAAAGAAAACTTGAAAAGATTTGGCCGGTTAAAAGCTAATTTTAACTTGAAATCTGCACCTTTTATTTTTGAAGTCTTAAAGGCTTTTATTATTTATATTAGATTTAACTGCGTAGGTTCTTTTTTTTTTTTTTTTTTTTTTTCCTTCAATTTGGGTGATGGGCCAAATCGAAGTCATACTTTATTCACTGGAAGCATAAAAATGTTTTAGACATTAGTGAATTGGCTAAGTTAATAATCATTAATGTTCAGATCTCTAAAGGTAGCAAGAGCCTATTTATAAACAAAATCTATTCTTTGGTTGACATTCGATCTTTGTCCTCCTGCTTTATTACCATTATTATCATCGTGTCATCATCATCATCAATAATATTATTATTGTCAAAATATATAGTATATATGGACATAAGATTCTAAAGTTAGTCTATAAGGCAAAAGCCATGTTAAGTCAAAATTAACCTTGAAAATTCCTTGAGAGACTGCATCAGAGACTTACATTTCTCAATCAGTTCAGCAGAGAGCCTTTTTCCTCCAGTGTAAGGGAAGCTGTTTCTTCAGATAAAGTGATTGGGGTGTATTCATAGCCATGTTTTATAAAAAACCAGTATCTTTAAATACTCATAGATCACTCTCAATGTAGTATGAAATGCTCACAGCATGAAAGGCACATGGGAACTAGGTAGCACTGAAACAGTTAATCCTCATTTCCCAGCCTATGCAAACTCAGTGGAAGACTCCAACTGACATTAATAGGCAAAATGATGGTAAAATGTGTGAATTACGTATTTCTCTTTCTCCCTCCCTCTCTCTTCCAAATATCTATTACTCTCTAATAAATCAAAGACCTAGGGGTCTAAAATAATTTATCATTATATCTCACAGTTCTATGGGTTGACTGGACTCAGCAGGGAAGTTCTAACTTAGGGTGTCTCCTACAATTGAACTTAGGTGGCTGTGGGACTAGAGTCATCTGAAGGTTCTACTTAGCTCAGTGTACAAGATAGTTATTTTCACTCGCATGTCTGGAACGGCTGGAACAAATCTCTCCATACAGCCTCTTTACGTGATGAGATAGAGCTTCCTCATAAAATGACAGTCCTAGCGTAGTAAGACTTACATGGCATGTGGTTTTGCCTGCAGTGAACATTCCAAGGGGCAGGAAGCAGAAACTTCCAGGCTAATGAAGGGTTGTGGATAGAACTACTGATTTCTACTGGTCAGAACTGTCACAGGACCTAGATTGAAAAGGATAAAGAAGTAAGATTCCTCTCTTGATTGAGGTCACATTTCATGTGGGCTGGGAGATGTTATTTTGCAGCCATCTTTGGTAAAAGCAGTCTGCATACCCTCCCTTCCTTGTTCCTCCTCCCTTTCCCCCTGATTCCCCCTGTGGGGACAGAGCCCCAGAGAGTAGTTTACAGGCTCTCGGCCTCACGTGGAGGGGTGCTGGCTCGGGTGGTGAATGGCCGTCGGCTGTGGCTGATTAGCCGTTGGCTGTGGCCGGTTAGCCGATTGGCCGCTGGTATAACTGCTGCGGCTACGAAGGATTGCCGAGGAGCCGAGGAGAGCCGAGGAGAGCCGAGAGAGAGGAACAGAGTCGAGAGAGTGGAGGAGAGTCGTTGGTCGGTCGGTTGGCGGAAAAGCGGCCGGCAGGTCGGCTTCCGGTGGGCCCAGCCTCCAGTGAGACCGTGGTGGTATGGCTACCCTACCTATGGCTCCGTGGGTGTTCCTTTTCGGCCTCACCATATCCTGCGTTCTTGTGTGGGGAGCGGGAGCAGAGACCCCGCAGGCCGCCCTGCCTGAAAGATGGCGCGGCGAGAAGGCCTCCCCGCACGACAAATGGCGCAGCGAGCAGGGTCTCCCGCACGACACCCCCCTTGTCTCTATTCCTTAAGCATAGCAGTTGAATCTATGTAAGGTAAATGTACAGGTGATTTAGCACCACTATAACACTTTCTAGTACATTTGGTGCTTTTCATACAAAGAGTGCCCAAAAAATGTATATACATTTTAAGAAAGGGAAAACTATTAAAAATTTTAATACTCAATATATACCAACAACAAAAGATGAAAACAGCCTTTTTCGTCTTGGCTGTCGACATGCCATCCAGACTGAGGAAGACCCGGAAACTTAGGAGCCACGTGAGCCACGGCCATGGCCGTATTGGCAAGCACCGGAAGCACACAGGAGGCCGCGGTAATGCTGGTGGCTTGCATCACCACAGGATCAACTTTGACAAATAGTAACTTTGGGAAAGTTGGTATAAGACATTACCACTTGAAGAGGAACCAGAGCTTCTGCCCAACTGTCAACCTTGATAAATTGTGGACCTTGGTCTGTGAGCAGACACGGGTAAATGCTGCCAAAAACAAGACTGGAGCTGCTCCTATCATTGATGTTGTGCGATCGGCTACTACAAAGTTCTGGGGAAGGGAAAGCTCCCAAAGCAGCATGTCATCGTGAAGGCCAAATTCTTCAGCAGAAGAGCTGAAGAGAAGATTAAGGGTGTTGGAGGGGCCTGTGTCCTGGTAGCTTGAAACCACACAGGAAGTTTGTTAAAACTCCAATGTTTTTCTCTTCTGAAAAAAGAAAAAGAAAAAAAAAGATGAAAACAAGTCTTGTTTGACTTCTGCAATTACAAGAGGTGCTCAAAGTGGTTACCATTAGTGTCCACTTTTGATTATGGCGAACTAATCTTGAGTAACGTTGACCAAAGTGTCCACTTGTATACATTTTTTTTGGCACCCCAGGTATATTTTGCATACTAAATACACTTTTGTTTATGTGGTACTGAAGGTCCAATACCAAGAAATAAAATGGAATTCTTTCGTTTAATGGTTCAATATATCCTGTTAGGAATTTAAGGTGATTTAGTAGTTACAATTTCAAAATAATGAAGAATATGCTATTGAAATATTCTTGGGGGTTCTACTTCAACTCCAGGGTATAGAGCAGAACAGTTTGAACTCATTTAGGAGTTCTTATAATCCCCATCTTATTCTCTGGGCACAAGAAGAGAATTCTAGAAGCATGGATGCTTTACCAGTTTGAATAGATTCACCTTGACACAGCTGATTAGGGAAGACATTACTATTAATTGTCTTCAGGTGTGCTTCATTAAATGGTGTGTCAAGTAGAACTTCAAAAGCCAGAAACTTAGTGCTGTCCTTTTGTTCATTGAGACAAGTTGATATGGAAGCTACTGGAATAATTAAGCGATAATGTTGTGTACACTATTTGCAGTTACCAAAGCAGTTTTGTATACATTTCTTTATTATTTGACCCCACATTCTAGTGAACTATGTTATTTTTATTTCCATTATACAGTTGAAGAAATGATGCTCAGAAATTCACCCTAAATCATACAGTTAATTAAAGGCCATGTATTTTGGTCAATGCTCTAAAGTTCCATTATGTCACATCGACACACAAAACAAATATCCCCAGGATTAGCTTGAGTGCTTAAGAAGTCTGTATTTACTTTATATGAAGTAACAGAGGAAGGGCTTTGCCTTGCTGCCTTTCTGTTTAGACAGTGATCACTTGATTATGGAAACTCTGCTGGGAGAGAAATTAGGGAGAGTTTTCAGAGAGAAATTTTATGTGGTCAGTGTGAATTAAGTCTGGGTCAATGGGATTATTTGATGCCACTATTTATTTCCCCAGCATTTAGAATACTCTTGTAGCTTTCACTCCAAAATAATATGTTCTTCTTCCTTATTTTACAAATAAATAAAAAGACACAACTTTGAAAGGCCATGAAACTCGCACAGGAATTGTGAAAACTTATTTTTATCAACCATGAGGAAAGGCAGAAAATTCATTATTCCATCTGACAAATACTTATTGTGGACCTTGTCTATGGAAGGCAATACCAGGTACTCTGGGAGTAACATATGAAAAGGCACAGTTCTGCCCTCAAGGACCTTAATTTTAGTCAAGATAAAAGACAGTTTTACAGTTAAAATAGAACAGTAACAATGGAAGTTACCTGTGTGAGGTAAGATGACATAGAGTGAGATTTCCAAGAAGAGAGAGTTCACTTCTAGCTACAGAGAATCTTGGAAGCTTGTATGGGGTTATAGAATTGGCTTTAGAAGTTGAAGAAAGTAGAGAAGAGGTTGAATACTTGAAAAAAAATTGGACATCATTATAGCAATAAGAAATGACAGATTGAACCAGTGAGAAAGGGTCAAAAAGAAGTTGAAGTAAGAAATATGTGGGAGAAAATTCCATGAGACTTAACAATTGATTGGGTATAGTGGATAAGAGAGTAGGGGATGGTACAATTTTGAATCTGTGTCACCAGAAATTTGGTTCTGTCATGCATATAGGGAAATGACAATGGGTGGAGATTGTACCACAGCAGACAATATGTCATCTACTCAGAATCAGATAATTCAAGAAGGGTTTATTTATAAAGGAGTCATTTCCAAATATTTAAGTATGGGAGTACAGGGGATAGGGCACTATGTCATCCTTAGCAGGTGATTTATACCACTGCTGAACCTGAATGGACAAAGCAAAAACCGAACAATTACCTGAACCTAGAAGGAGAGAATCAGGTAGAGACAGCCATACTGCAATAGGTGACTTCCAGTTGAAGAAACTGTGCAAGGCAAGCTTCTAGGAAAGGAGCAAAGAGCATAACTACTTTGACCTTGACTCTCCTCCTTTCCTTCAATCTCTATTGCCCAAGCCAGCTGGAAGCCCAAGGGCAAGGGATCCCTGTTGATGCAGTCCATATCATCACCTTCCTAGGGGCATAGAGCAGAGTGGAGAAGAAAGGAGATTAGATGAATCAGGACAAATAGATGGAGCTATCTGGATGCATTGCAGCTTGTGTGAACTGAGTAACTGAGCCTGGGGTGGATTTAGAAAAGCTGTTTGTATGAAGATGTATGCAGTGTGCGCGCATACACACACACACACACACACACACACACACACACACACACACACACACACACACACAGAGACTGACAGCCAATGCCAGACCCTTGGAGAATGGGCTTATTTACAGCAGTTTCTTAACTCTGGCACTATTGACATTTTAGGCCAGATAAGTCTTTGCTGTTGGGTGATAGCCTACGCATTATAAGATGTTTATTTAGTAGTATCCCTTACCTCTACACACTACATACCAGTAGCACACATCCCCTCAAGTTGTGATAACAAAAAATGTCTCCAGACATTGCCAATGTCCCCTGCAGGCGGTGGGGGTTAGGGGTGGGGTGCAAGATCACCCTCAGTTGAGAACCACCAATTTAATGACTGGGAAAAGGAAGGTGATCCAGAGAATGGGAGGTCACAAACCAGCAGTCTGAGAGAAGAAATGGACAATTAGGGAGAGCAGTGTCCTGACAGCCTGGCAGAAAGTAATCAAAATGGGTGTTGCCAATGGTTTAAATGACACAAAAAAATTCTATACGGGGACTAGAGTCTGTCGAGTTGGAGGAAGAAGGGAGTAGTGTATATTGGATTATAAGAGGCTGAGATGGGCAGGTGGTGAAAGCGGGCAGCCAGCATGGATCTAATTTGGCAGCAGAGAGAAGGAGTGAGGGAGAATGGTGGTTTCAACAGGTTGATTTATGATTTGCTTGAGGATGGAGAGACTTGAACGTATTGGTTAGATGAGAGGAAGAAAGCAGTTAAAGAGGGAGCTCAGAGGTAATGGTGAAACTAACAGTGAACACACGTTCTTGCACTGTTCTAAGGACTTTACACGTTTTAAGTAGTTTGGTCCTCACAATAATTCCTGGAGGTTGTTAGGGTGGATGTTCTTATGATTCCCGTTAGCGATGAGGGAACTGAAGCACAGTGTTTATTTACGCAGCTAGTAAGTGGCAAAGTGGTATTTGAACTGTTGCTGAAAAGGGGAGAATATTCCAGTGGCAGAAGAGGGATGCATGCCAAACACTTACAAATGAGGAGAGAAGGAGAAATTAAGCAAAATTATGCACATATTTCATGTATAACAGGAGAGGAATTTTGGTTACTAGTCATGAATGAAATTAACAGTCTTAAGAACGTAGAATTTAAGGCCCTCTGCAGAGGTTGAGAAAGGCAGAGGCCTGAACAGATTTGGAATTGACACTAGAAATTATTCCCTGAGATGGCTCTCACTTCAAAATATTAAAAGCACAGTTGTTTTAGTTGCCTACCTAAATGCTTGTCTACCTAGATGCTTCTCCGATCATTTCAAAGAATTCATTGTTGTTATACAGCTGGTTTTCTTCGCTCTTGTGTGTATTTGTTTCCTGTGACTGCTGTAATAAATTACCACAAACTTCGTGTCTTAAAACAACACAGATTTACTCTCTTACAGTTCTAGAGATCAAGTCCAAAATTAGTTTAACTGAGCTAAATGCAAGGGGTTGGCAGGGCTAGCTCCTTCTGGAGGCTCTGAGGGAAAATCTGTTCCCCTGACTTTTTCAGCTTCTAGTGGAGGTCACTTGTCTTTGGCTTGTGGCCTCTGCTTCCATTTCCAAAGCACATCATTCCAATCTCTGCTTCCATCCTGATCATCACATTGCTTTCCCTCTGACTCTGACTCTCTCTGGATCCCTCTCACAAGGTTCACGTGGTTACATTGGGCCTTCCTGGCTAATCCAGGATGATCTTTCTATCTCAAGATCCTTAACTTAATCACAACTGCAAAGTCCCTTTTGCCATGTAAGGTAACACAGTTTCTGGAGGTTAGGATATGGATATATTTGGGGACTATTTTCATTCTACCACAATTGTTTTCTAGATTATGTTATAAATGGATAGAATGGAGGTTTAGCCTAGAGTTTAAGAACATGGCTTCTGTCGCTTGGGTTCAAATCCTGGCATCACTGATTCCAGCTCTGTGACCTTGAGTCACTTATTTAATATCTCTGAACATTCTTCCTCATCTGAAAAATGGAGATAGTAACATTATCATGCATTGTTTGGGGATTAAATACGTCAATGCATATACAGTGTGTCAAACATAATGCCTGACCCTAGCTGAGTATTCAATAAGTATAATCAATTATTATTCTTAATCATTTTATACAAACATATTTTCGTGAAAGCATTTTAGTTAGAAGAGTTCTGTCCATTTGATTAGTCCATTAGATTATGCTGTTTCTCTGAAAGCAAAGGCCAGGTACTCAAAAGATGCCATTTCTTAGCTATATTCTAAGGACATGGATGGAAAAACAGGGTTTGTGCCAATATAGTTCCTGTAGTGGACATAAGTACTTATTTGACAATTGGTCAAATAACTATTATAATAAGCATTAGAGCTAAGTTTCAAGTCTTTATGGTCTTTTGCTCTAGTGACCATATTTGTCATTATCCTGTACCTTCGCAGATCCTCAGGAAGTGGTCACCATTTTTATTGACTGTGATAATGTACATAGAACCTAGCTGAGAATCCAGGTGTCTCCCTGGATAATAATGAGCATTATTTACAGTGCAGAAAAAGCCTGCTAATTTTTTCTCTTAAGAAAACAATTATAATACTAATAGTCTTCCCTACCCAGGGCAAAGCAAACGACAAAACTTTGGGCAAATCTTTGCCAGACATAGCATATCAGGTCAAGGTATTGTTAACACCTCCAATGAAAAAAAATTCTCTGTAGAACTCAACTTTTTTTTTTTTCCATTTTATGCAATTTTGTTTTGGTCTCTGATAGTTAACGGCTTCTGTTAGTAGGTGATATATAAGAGCAAGAGTTCCAAAATTTTAAAAAGAGAGACTCAAACACACACATGCACGCACATGTACACACACACATGCACGTACATACACACACACACACACACACACACACACACACACACACAAATTAGTGTCTAAGATGACCAGAAGGCCAAACTAGAATGGTTGTTAACCTTGGGTGTGAACTTGGACAAGCCTCATATCCTTTATAACTCAGTTTCCTCAGCTGGGAATTGGTGGTTATGATACTCATATTATAGGATGTTGTAAAAACCAAAAGATAATGGATGTAAAAGTGCTTGTCTGTTCCTAGCACACAGTAAGCAACAATGTGTAAGAAGGGCGATTTGATGATAGTGGTAGCAGAGTTCATAGTGGGAGTAAAAAGGAGGAAGAAGAGTAATCATTGGAACAGCAAAACTGGCAAGCCTAATCTGGGGAGAAAAAAAATAAAACACAAAGAAATCAGTAATCTTATAGAGTATGGTTAATGGTTAGCTATGTAGTTTGTTTAATTTCTTTTCTAATTGCATCAATGTAATGATACTTAAGGAAGCAAACACCATTTGAAAGTGCTTTATTTTATGTGGAACTAACTTGCAAATCTCATTTCTGCCTATATTCATATTTAAGTCTGAAATTCTTCCTTATTACATGCTTGGAGGTCAACTGACGTGGAGCTGAAATTCTATGTTGTGATTAAGTCAACAAAAGCAGATGAGCTATAACTAGAACCCAGTGGACTTGATTTTTTCCTCATGCTGCCATCATTTTGATGTAGGAATATTTCTCTGTGAGTCCCCAAATGATGTAGGGGATTTTTGAGTGAGTGAGTGAGTGAGTGCCGGGATCATGTTTCATGAGACCGAAGAATGGAAACACGGACCCAGGAGATGCAAAGAGATTTTTTAAAAAGAGGATAGTTTATTGAAAGCAAACAGCCAGAGCTCCCGAGCTGGAGGGGGTCACAAATGGGGATGCCCAGTGACTGAGGCAAAAGTTCTTACTTTTATACCTTCCCTCTCCTCCTTGGGGAAGTGTCCTGGCACCTTCTAATGGAATTCGTCTATCAGGTCTGTCCTGTTTGCCCATCCTGAAGGGATTAACAGCCCATTCCTATCTATCAGATCTGCTCTTTTGTTCGGACAAAAGGGATTTATGAGATAATTTATTAACCTCAAGGTGCATTCTGGTATCTTTGTCCAGGAGTGAAGGAGACATCCCAAAACGTGGAGTTTCAGGATATGGCTGCTTTTTGCTTATTTCACCAGGGATCTTTCCAGTCTGCCTAACAACATGTTAACTAACCTGTCTCAATTTTACAGAACCTAAGATCAATTGTTTAAAGAGAGATAATTTACATGACAGCATATTTGATTTTGTTGAAGTTTTTCTATATCCCACAAAATAAAAGTGAGATAAAAACATGTATAGAAACTATTCATTCAGTACTAAATTATTCTGCATTAGAAAGCAAGTATTTGGAAATTTCTGTACAACCAGATATTTACAGTTTTAGAACAAACCATTAAGGAATCACAAATCATTACTTCTATAGGCCATGACCAGTGTAATTAAATATTTTAACCTTCTTAGCCTTCCAAGTTTGCCATTATCAGTCATTTTCAGTACATATTTGTTGGTCATTAACTACCATCTAGCTCTGTGACCAGGTCACTTAAAGTCTCTAGACTAAATTTTTCCCCATAAAAGGAAGAAGGAAGACACGATAGATCCCTAGGGTCAATTTCACCTCCAAAACGCAATGCCATGGTTCTGCGATGGCTTAACAACCTTGTTAACATTTGAGAATAAATGAGAAAGGAGAGAGGCTGCAGCTCTGCCAAATACCTTTTCTTTCTATTTGATTGCATAAAAACTACCCAAGTTGCCTCTGGTTTGCAAAGGATGGCAAGGCTATTTATATTTTAACAAACCAGGATTATAGGAAAATTTGTAAATTTTGTATTTGTAACTATTCTTCAGTGATTCATCTAAAATAGAACATGTATTTGGGCAAATATTGGATTCCAGTAAACTATATAGTATTTCCACTGTTTTGAAATATAAGTTGGCATAAAAGAACCAAAAAAAAGTCATTACAGTTTTACTACTCTTTGGTGACAAAAGAAAAATAAATATTCTCTGAAAATGAGCAATGTCTTGTTAATGGATTAAAAAAGAGAGCGAGCATAGTTTAAATTGCTTATTCAGAGAAGTCTACCTCCCAGTACTTTGAGTTTCGTGGAAAAATAAATGGTTTTTTGGTAAGTTATATGAATTGTGTTTCTACATAAATATCAATGTTTGATCAGAAGTTTTTTTCACAAATGCCAATCTGGGAGGTCAATTATTATACTTTGATGAGTCATTTCACTTAATGAGGAAACTTAAGCAGTCAAATCTATCCTTTGTTCTCACACTGGAAATCTTCAAAGAGAAACTACTCATACTGATAAAATAGAAAAATACGAACTTTGGAGCTAGACAAAACAGATTTCAGCTTTGCTTTTGTCACTAAATTAACTGAGTGGAGTTGATATGTTCTCAAAACCCTCTGAATTTCACATCCCCACCAGTAAAATGGGCATAATAATACTTTCTCTTCAGGACTGTTGCATTCATGAGATAACATCTAATGTGTGTGTTGGCCTGCCACATGGTAATAATAGGGATAGCTAACATTTATTGAGTGCTTACTATGTATCAGGAATCTTTCTAAGAACTCTGTGTATATTACCTTATTTAATCCTCCCAACAACCCTATACATGGGTGTGATTATTCTCATTTTATAAATGAAGAAACAGAGGCAAAGAGAGCTTATATAATCGACCAATTGATCAAATAACTGCTAAGCATTAGGACCAAGTTTCAAGTCCTTATAATCTTTTGCTCTAGTGACGGTATTTGTCACTATCCTGTACTTTTGCAGATCCTCAGGAAGTGGTCACAATTTTTATTGACTATGATATTGTACATAGAGCCTAGCTGAGAATCCAGGTGTCTCCCTGTTCTGTCTCTCTCACTCACCCAGGACAATAAAGCCTGCAAGATCCCTCCCACACTGAGATGAGCTAGCTACTGTCTCCAGCCTAGTCTAGGGCCCTCCTTCACTTCCTGCTCCAGCCATACCCTTGGAAACATAAATGCTCTTCTTGTTTTCTCTTTCAGCCTCGGTAATTTCTGCTTTTTCTTCATCTCAGCTCAAACTTCACTCCTTTTGAGAAGCTTTACTATAATTCTAATCATATGTATAGTTGTGTGTGTGTGTGTGTGTGTGTGTGTGTGTGTGCACGCGCGCATTTTTAAAAAGATTCTCAAATAATGGTAGGTAGTGATGATTTTGACAGTCCAAATGGTATTTTGGCCATAGGAATGAAGCCCTTCTTGGGGAGATGTGACTTTTGAAATGCAGAGTTCATTTAAGTCATTGGAATGGACCAGTTCTCTGACTTGCGGAAGCCAGCCTGGCTTCTAAGGCACAACCCACAGTCCAGGCCTCTGTTCCGGGGTGAGGGCGGTGTGTGTAGGGGTTTGTGTGTGGTTTCTCTTCTACAATTAAGTCAGCTGCTGCTTTAAAGGACTAGAAACTCAAATACCTACCAACCGTGTTTCCCTGAAAATAAGACCTAGCCGGACAATCAGCTCTAATGCGTCTTTTGGAGCAAAAATTCATATAAGACCTGGTCCTATTTTACTCTAAGACCGGATACATTATAATATAATATAATATAATATAATATAATATAATATAATATAATATAATATAATATAATATAATATAATATAATATAATATAATATAATATAATACCAGGTCTTATATGAATTTTTGCTCCAAAAGACGCATTAGAGCTGATTGTCCGGCTAGGCCTTATTTTCAGGGAAACACGGTAAGTACAATAGTACTCTCCTCTGATAAGGCATTGTGATTGGTTTGTTTTATTTCTTCTTAGGGAACATGATTTCAGTTTCCCTTCTTTGGGCTTTACAATTGCATTAGAGTTTTATTTTATTCCAATTTCATATTTATTGAACACCAGAGTTTGGAGAGGAGGAGAGCACAAGGGTCTTTCAGGATGCGCCTTGGGATGGGCTTGAGCAGGGAACTGGCTACAGGATGATCAGTGGTAAAATGTAATCGTTTTCTTTTTGTTTGTTTGGTTTACTTTTGTTTTATCTTTT
Organism: Rhinolophus sinicus; assembly: GCF_057876585.1. Lineage (NCBI taxonomy): Eukaryota > Metazoa > Chordata > Mammalia > Chiroptera > Rhinolophidae > Rhinolophus > Rhinolophus sinicus. Next base: position 35,535,999 of record NC_142513.1, read on the forward strand.
TGTTTGTTTACTAAAACTCAGATCAGTTTCTTTGGCTGTTAGGCAAAGCCAATAACATCACAAATCACAAAGATGTGTTTAGGTACCTCTGTGGGTTGGAAGCTCCCTCTTGTTTTTTTTGTTTTCTTTTGTGTTTTTGGTGACTTGTCATCAACTGCTACTTTAGTTTAATGGTGAAAAGGGCAGTTCATATTACATCTATATTAAAGAATCTGCTAGACAGGCAAGGTTGAGGAAGTTGTTCAGATGGGATATAATAAATAATAACAAGTAATTAGTACAGGTCTGGTGTATCTAAAGGAAACTAATAACTATAGGGAAGAGGGAGGGAAATTTTGGAGTGGAGAAAAATAGCTGCGATTTAAGAATAATGTGTTAAGAAAATGAGAAGGAAGTCCTGAATTAAGAGGTTTATGGGCATCACATGGGAGACAGGGCTTTGGGGGTGTCCAGTCTGAGAGGAGTAAATATAGAGAAGGAGCAAAATAATTTTCTGTGCTTGTACCGCACGCACCATGCTCCACTCCTTCCCCCAACCGTTTTGGCTTAATGATCAGATTGTGTCCATACCAAATGCCAGGTAGGAGTACAAAAGAAATGGCAGTTCAAGATTCAGCTATGCTTTCATTGTCTCTGGGAGGACGTCACCTTTAAAATGGGACAGTGTATAAACACTATATAACAGTCTGTCAACATAAGAAACGTTCAAATTTGTAGAGAATTTTTATGAGTTTTTCTGAGCCAAACTGAGGACAATACAGAGCAAGTTTTCAAATGCTCCAGAGAACAACGTTTTTGCAGCTTCTTTTATTCATTTGAAATTAAGGAGCAGACATAAGGAAGGTTGGAGAAAGCAAGACTGGGATTGGATTAGTGAACAGTTAACAAGATTATGTGCTCTCCTGAGGGTTAACACCCCCTTAGAGTGGTATTACTTCTGGTATTTCAGTGTGTTACCTCAGATGCACAAGAACAATGGACAGGGCTGGCTTAAACCTTTTCACTAAAAGAAGTCATGTGCCTGGAGCATGACTTACCCACCACAACCTGTCCAATTAGGAATTTATGATCAGATCACCCTATGAAGTTACTTTCCATAGAAACTCCGCTGACCCCCTTCTTTTTCTGTCCAAAAATGTAACATGGCCATTCTGAGGTAAAGATGGAAAAATATTCTGAATCACTGCTTGTAAGGGGTGGAACAAATCAAAGATATGCATATTCCATACCTGGGAGAGATTTCTTAGGAATTCACATTATTATCATTTCAAAATTCCAAAGACAGTCACCTGTCTGGCATTAGCTAACATGTAACACTCCACTCAATGGCATTTTGAGCTGAAAATTCAGGAACATTTTCACCTCAGGATGCCAAAGCAAACACTAGTCTTGAACTTTGCCTCTTGAACGACACTTTCTTCATGATGCTGTTTTGAATTACGTAGAGATGTTTTCACTACTGGCATAGAGAGCAAGGAAGTTCACTCTATGAGGTAGTAACTCTCCAGCATTCCTAGCAGCGTGGTCATTTGTCTTCTCTGCTTGCCTCCCCTTGACTGCAGCAGCAGGGTGTGTGTAGGAAACTGCATCCACTTGATGAGCCTTTTAGGTCCCAATAGAATGGGGCTGCTTATTAGGGCCACTCATAAAAGAGTCACCTTCTGAAAGAAACTTGTCAAGGCTCAGTTGTTGGCAAGATGGATTAACAAGTGCTTCCAGTTGATGAAATAACTTTTTGGTGACTTTAATGAGAGGGTAGTTCGAAATATTAGCTGGTTTCACCTTAGATTATTATTATTTGTTTAAAGGCTGATAAATAGTTATGGTTCTCTCTAATCTAAGAAATGCCAGGTATTAAAAACCTTGTCCTAAGGCATTCAGGAGTAGTCACACCCTAAGGCCTTTGATTTCAGTCTGAAGATTGAAAACAACCTTTGAATTTTATCTTGACAAGGAAGTTGTCCTCAGTGAAGACAAACCTCATAGTGGCATAGAGACAGCTGCTGGGCTATTCCTAGGCCATTGAAGACGTGGCATCTGGCCCAGTCTGAATGACTGTTCTCTCCCAGTTGTTTGTTTAAATAAAGGTCAAGAAAAAATTCTCTTTCTTGGTCTTGACTTAAGGAAGAAATAAGGGTGTGACTACAATGTTATCTTGAAATGAGCATTTCCTTTTTCTTTAGGCATCTCTTTATGGCCCTAATTAAAGTAAATGAATGCCCTGAGTGAGTGACAAGTGTTGAGTGCAGTATTGCTTACCTGAGGTTCCCTGTGGTTGCACATTTTTATGGTAAATGACCTTCAGTTCTTGCAGATCCATTGTTAGGCAATCTCTTAATTATAGACTTTATCTCCCCAAAGCATTCAAATCACATTTTAACCAAATAACTTACATGCCTTTCTAAGTGCCAGATCTCTTAAGTTAGCAGAAGAGGCTAAAGTTTAGGTAAATAAAAGGGCATGTTTCACAAATGATTCTTCACCTTAGCTGTTTACTAAACAGCTCTGAGAAACCTTTGAAAACAGCAAAAGCATTAAACACAGACACACACACACACACACACACACACACACACACACACCACAACTTAGTCTGAGTCCCAAAACATAAACATAAACTAGCTAAAAGTAGAACTGCTCTCATGGTGGTGATGGTGGTGGTGGTGGGTGTTGGAAGGGAGGAGGAGGTGTTGGGGGATATCCAGGAAAACACTGACAAAGTTGCCTGTATTAGATATTCCAGGCCCACTTCCTTCTTCATCACCTCCTCAGACTCTTAGGAGACCACAAAACCAAATCCTGGTTCAAGGACAAAAAATGAGTAGGGTCTGCAAATGTGTAAAATATGATTTATCACTGAGTTCCTCCAAGGATCTTATGGTCATTTTAGATGGTATGGCAATATTAAATGCTGAACTGAGTCTTTGATACATTTACCCAGAACTCCTGCATAAAAATGAGGGGTAGCAACCTTAACCTCAAGTATTTGCTATTCTATTCTTCTGTAACTGCATTTCTCAAAGAGTTTTGAAATTGTCTATTGCCTATTTAAAAGCCATAGGGAAAAAGTTAATTTTCTTCTCTTTTATAGTCTCACCTCATTTATAATCCCTAGTAGTAGCAGTATTTCTAGCTGTTAAAAGCAAGTACTTTTGAGTCCCAAATCTAACACTTGATTTGTGGCAATTTGTTTAACTTCCTAGGACCTCAGCTTTGTCATTTCTAGAGTGGGATGGTAGTAAAACCTGCTCAAAGGATTAAAAGTAAAGAGCTTAACCTAGTCCTTGGCAACTAGTAAGCATTCAAAATGTGTTACCTACTATTATTATTGGTGTTGTTGTTGTCATTGTTATTAAATATTTGTTCACACACTTTGTTTCCCTAGACTTGACTCTGAATTCTTCTAGACTGTTCTGAAAAATCAAATGTGTCTTTAATATGCAGTTTTTAAGATCATCATTCCAGAGGTTTTGAAGAATAAGGTACAGGGTCTGAAGGTATTTGCAAAACGTATTGAGTAGAGAAGATACTATTGAATGTATTTCAGCCTCTGAATAGCTATTTCCAAAGGCGGTGATGCTGTGGAATATGTTATAATAGAACAAAAAATTAGTTTGCTCTATAGAACCATGTCATGGTTTTTGCACAATTTCCTAGTTTCACTAACTTGTTAAATAGATCTTTAATGTATATTTTGTGCATGAAGTGTCCTAGATTTCTCATGAGATCCCAAGTTATACAAATCTTCAGCATCATTTTAATATAATTCATTCATGGTCAGGACTTACGATGCATGGTAAATCTCATAAACAGAAGTTTCAGAAATCAGTTCATTGCTAGTCTCAACTGAGGGAGAAGGAAGTCTTCAGTGAAGCTCTGGATTAGGGAGAGATGGGAAATTACCTCCTTAGCTTGTTTTTCTGGAGTGGTTCCTATGTCTTCAGTGCCTGGAAATGGGAAGAGATAGATTCATGTGGAAGATCTCAATGAAAAGTTAGACTTTAAAAATATCAAGCATGCCTTCTCCCCTGAGTTTAGGGTAAATAGAGGCAAGGCAGCCAAAGGCTTGCCCAAGATGAGGTTTAAATTTTCCAGAGGGATGAATTTGACTCTGTTATTGATTATTTGTGAAACCAAAAAGAAATGTTTCTTCAGAAACTCTTGGAGGACTCTATGTCTTCGAGTGATATTGATGCTTCATGCAATGTTTGTTCTTACACATATGAATTATTTCACTACAGACTGAAAATTGCAGATTTGACATATTTAGAAAGGTCAGACAATTACGTTTGTGAACTCATCATAGAAAAAGTGCTACATACCTCATTGCTGAATATCACTACAGTCACCTTCAAAGTAATTCCCTTGGGAAGCTATGCACTGACACCAGCACCTAGTCCACCCTTCACAGAAATTTTGGAATTCTTTTCTGGAATGGCCATCAGAGCTGACATCGTATTAGACTTGATGTCCTGAACATCATCAAAATGTCTTCCTTTCAATATTTCCTTTATCTTTGGGTGAAGAAAGAAATCATTTGGGGCCAGATCAGGTGAGTAGGGAGGGTGTTCCAATACAGTTATTTGTTTACTGGCTGAAAACTCCCTCATAGGCAGTGACATGTGAGCTGGTGCATTGTCCTGATGCAAGAGCCATGAATTGTTGGCGAAAAGTTCAGGTCATCTAACTTTTTCACACAGCCTTTTCAGCACTTCCAAATACTAAACTTGGTTAACTCTTCATACAGTTAGAAAAAATTCATAATGAATAATCCAATCCCTCTGATATCAAAAAAAGGTTTAGCAACATCATTGCAACAAGTTTGTGAACTTAATTGTCAAACCTCATAAATGGTCTATCAGTACCCATACCTGGGATTTGCACTGACCATTCTGCACAGGATCTCAGTTTTAAAAGCCGCACATCCATCACCAACACTGGCTTGAAAACTATATAACAAATTCCATTTGCAAACATAACTTCCTCTGGTGGGAGGCTCATGACATACAAGGGATCATATTTGGGTTATATTTTTAAAATTCTCTTTAAAACATCTATGTCCATAATTCTTAAGGACATTTAAAAGTACCGTTTGACATTTAAATTATTTATTCCAAATAATTCTGCACTTTTCACATGGGAGTATGCATTTGTAGACAATGATAAATATTTCTTAGATTAAAAGAAGAAACAGACATTTATTAAAATTAAAATAACCTTTACATAATGCTTATTGAATTAATCAATAAGCATTCTGTAAATTTAGTATATGCAAAGTACTGTCAAGTGTGTGTGTGTGTGTGTGTGTGTGTGTGTGTGTGTATGAATTACATAACTTTTTAAAAAGTCTGTCATCATAAAGTATCACATAGAATTTAGTCTGTTGGGGACAATCTTAATTATTTCAGATATTACTCTTCTGGATGATGGGATGATATATAACAATGTTATCTAGTGAAATAATTAGTGGATCAACTAGATAATGGTTTAATAGTAGACAAATACCTTGGGTGAAGAAAAAACTCATTTTGTTGTTAATTTGGACCTGATTAATAATTTTAAAGGGAATGATATTCTCTGGGGATCATGATGTGCTTTGGTCACAGCTGTAACCATTTTGATCCAAAATCAGTGATCTAAGTAATTCTCAGATTGGGTAAGTTTTGATAAATAAATGTGTTAAGTGAGGCAGAAAGTTATATTGATCACTGATCATTTCCCTTGAATCCATACATTGACCTGGGATTTCACTGGAAGCCATAATTCCTAAGCTTCAGAAAGGAGCCGTCTTACCTATGTCAAGGGAAAAGTTTCGGAAATGTGATCATCCTGAGAGTTAATAGGTGGGGGACAAATAATAGATTAAAAAAAACATTGAATTTAGAATTTTGGAAATGATGTGGCTTGAATGGTGCTACAGAAGGAGGGACACAGTTTGAGTGAGTTCAGAAGCTGTTGGTGGTTATTTTGGAAGTTGCAGATGTGCCCACCTCCTTTACTCAGAAACTGAAACAAGGGGTCAACCCAACTCAACCAAACTGAAACAAGGGGTCAACCTAACCAGTACTGGGATCTTTGCTTAGAAAACCCCATATAAGGCTCTCATTTATGCAATGAAGCGAACTGAGAACAATGTCCCTTAACCTTAATACGTTCAGTAACTTTGATATTCCAGAACTCTAATTAGCAGCCTTCTGCTAGTGGCCAGGGGTAGGGGCAATGAAAAGTATTTTGAGGGAAAGAGTACCACCTATTACTCACAGGCATTGCTCTGGGATCCTCTTAAATGACGGAGGAGGGCATGACAACACATCTGCCTAGGAGTCTTCACTGGGCAATCAAAAGAAGGTTCTAGCTTCATAGAAGTAGAAACTGTGTAAAATAAGAATTAAAAAAGCAGCCAAGACTTTAAAGCCAGGAAGAGAGATCAAGAAAGGGCAGGAATCTGTATCTTTCAATGAGACTGTCCTTTTTTCTATATTTATTTAGTTTCCATGTGATATTCTTCAGGCAGTTGTAATTTCTTGCCCTGTACACAGCTGACGGGGCCTGCTGCTGCTCTTGGAAATGAAAGGAAATGACTTTAGACACCTCCCGCCTTCCCCAATCCTTAAACCTTGAATGATGTCAGTACAAAGAGCAAGTGGAAAAAAAAAATTTACTCACCCCATTCCCCAGATATTTGCTCACTGCATGTATATGGGCTGATACCATAACAACAACCTTGCACCATTAAAAAAAACAAACAAACACACAAAAAAACTGACCACATCAAATAGAGACATCCATTTTTTGGGTAGACTACAACTAAATGTTACAGTAAGGAAGGACCTCAAACCCCAACATGAATATACTTAAGCTTAATATTTGTCAGATTTCTTTGAAAGACAGACCTTAGAAATTTATTTTGTGTATTTTGCAAAGGAGCAAACTGAAGTTTAAAAAGACATAATCCTCTAAATGTCTTTAATTCACAAGACAGGACTAGGATAAGGACCCAGTTACCTTACCTCCAGCCTTCAACTTAGTTTAAAAAGTTATTACTTGTGCGTTGCCTACTTCAAAAAAGGATTTGATGCAGACTGTAAATCAAGTTCTCTTTCAAACTAGATCTAATTTCTCTGGGGGAAAGATGGACCCATAAAGTGTAAGGGCAAAGTAAGGTGAAGAGTTTTAGTTGACAACAGAGCAGAGTCTGGACTTATTTGGGCAAAGACTGGAATTGGATTCTGTTATCCTATTTGCATCACCTTAATTAAAACTTCAAGTGTACAGGTACACAGTGAGTAAAAGAATTGGGAATATTTGCATCAAAACAGTTATAACTGTGACCATTCACTCATTCATCCATAAGATGATTATTGAGTTCCTACTAGGTGTCAAGTACTTTGATTAACATAGACTGTATTCCTATGTGCAAAACATTCATGATCTCTGCCATGTTGGGGGGTAGGAGATAGAGACAGATGTTAACACATACATGTACACATAATCACAAATTGTTGTAAGAGCTATGTGAAATATGGCAGCCAATTTTAATTTATTTTACATCTAGAATTTATTTGAGGCTATATAGTAGAAAAGATCATTTATTTGTTTCCAGGTAAGCAGCTTTACGATCACTTTTTTTAAATGAAATCTCTTCTTAAAACATGAATTTCCCATCTGCAACATTCTTCATAGCAAGCTTGCAGCATTGCATCAGAACTGGTTTAATGATCTTGCTCACAAAGTAAATAAAACACAATGGTGTCTCTATGTGTATAATTTAGGTGTTGTAATGCATCTGTCTAGAAACTAATTAAAATTAATATTGTCCTGACACTTCAATTAGAAGTAAGCAGACATGGTTGTCTAGCACAAAAATTCAATTGCTTTATTGTTGTTATTATTATTATTTGCAGATGGGTCAAATTACCATAAAAACTTTATTATCACCGATGACATAGTACAATGTAGTAGGTTGACATAGGGATTGATTAGTTAACTTACAATATATAATTAAAGTAATGTGATACATTTTCTCTGACTCCATATGCACTTTAAGATGTAAAAGGATTTAAGGAAATCCTTTGGTCCCACCATTTCTAGAGTTCAGATGGTGTGGAAAAGACTTTCAATAGATGAAATGATTTGATAACCCTTTGAAAAGAAGGCTATAATATCCACAATGAAACATATGCCATAAACTAGAAACACTGTAAATTTTTTTGCATGCATCTAGTTTATAATTTCAAAAGCCAAATGTATATACTTAAATATTTATAAATAATGGTTCACATGCATGCTTGCAAATTATAAGAATTTTTTTAAGAACGTTAAGAACTGGGAAATTGTGAAGTTTCTTTGATTTTTTTAAAAAATCAGATTTAAAAAATCTTTCTGCCTATGATGTTTTAGAGATACTACTGCTAGAAAGCAAGAATTTAAAATAAAAGCAATGACAACAGCTTTCTAGGCTCTAACCCTGTGTTCCCACTAAAAATATTTTTTGGGTGGGCATGACATTAACCTCCTATCTTATATTTCATGATCTTCCAATGAATTTTGGAAAACAGACTTTGTGTTTTTTCTCTTTTTCTTTTTCTTTCTCTTCCTTTCTCCTTCCCCTCAACCCCCACCCTATTTCTGGTACTTTGCCAGCTGTCTGCTTCTTTCCTGGAGGTCGGTAATTGAAGGTAATTTTTCAGAAGATGGTTTTAATTATCTAAAGCCTGTGGAATGTTTAACTGCCCTTTGCTATTGGTGAATTTGTTTACTTTGGGATTTCAGATGAATTCACATTACATACAACCAGATGTTATTTGCTATGGTAGCTTTTTTAAAAAACAAAAATTATATGAAGGAGGGCCTTTACTACCATATTTAGGTCAACTGCCTTCAAATTTCATAGAAGTATGCCCCTTTGGGTAGACTTTTAATTACAACCAAGTCAACTGTATGTCCTGTGTGCAATAAATGAGAGCTTCTCATTTTCCATGTCTTTATAATATATGATACTGATCAGAAAAACTAATGTCTTACAAAAACATTTTGTCACCTATCTAGTTGGAGATGATAAAATTATAAACAAAAAATTCATTCATGTTCACATTGTGCTAAACTTCACAGATTTACTGTCATACTGCCCAGATAATAGAAAATAAATGTTGTAATATTTAAGACGAAAAAAAAATCTGAAGCAATAAAAAGCCCATGAAACAACTATTGAATGTTCTAGTCTGCAGACAATTGAAGACTTATTTTCTTAACTGACAGCTTAAGTGGAGGCTTCATGAGCTGTATTATCAGTACAGGTTGAACTTTAAAAGCTGAAAGAAAAGCTGAATACACAAATTTTAACTTAGAAAACAGTTAATTAGGGTGAAATTTATCTTTATGAAAGAAATATTTTCCTTATTAAGGGATCCTAAATACACTTAAGAAAATTTTTAGAAGTCAGATTTCAATGTGATTACAATATAATTTAACCTTCAAAGTTTGTGTGTAAATTTTCAAAAAAATAAATCTTCTCTTGCTGAATTTTCAAGAAGGCATTAGGTAAGATCATCTTCACTATAGGTAGAGGGATGCTATCCAAGAGTTGTTTTAGAAATTAGATAAGGCAACACACACACACATACACATACAAATATACGAGATCAGACAATTAAGTGTGCAAACTTGTTGCAACAATGTTGTTAACTTTTGTTGATATCAGAGGGATTATTCATTATGAATTTGTACCAACTATACAAATCGTTAACCAAATTTACTATTTGGAAGTGCTGAAAAGGCTGTGTGAAAAAGTTAGACGACCTGAATTTTTCCCAAGAATTCATGGCTCTTGCATCATGACAATGCACCAGCTCACACAGCACTGTCTGTGTGGGAGTTTTTAGCTAGTAACCAAATAACTGTATTGGAGCACCCTCCCTACTCACCTGATCTGGCCCCCAGTGACTTTTTTCTTTATCCGAATATAAAAGAAATATTGAAAGGAAGACAGTTTGATGACATTCAGGACATCAAGGGTAATATGACGACATCTCTGATGGCCATTCCAGAAAAGAGCTCCAAAATTGCTTTGAATGGTAGATTAGGTACTGGCATCAGTGCATATCTTTCCAAGGTGGTTACTTTGAAGGTGACCATAATGGTATTCAGCAATGAGGTATGTGGCACTTTTTCTAGGATGTGTTCACAAACTTAATGGTCAGACCTTGTATACATAAATATATACATGCACATATATGTATACATACACATATAATATATACATATATAATATAATGTATATGTATATACAATAATCTTTCTTTCTTAGCACTTAGCTATATAGCACTAAGTATACTACCTGGACATAGTTGTCACTCAACTGAATGCATAAAAGAATACATGAAAATTTCCAGGACCTTCTGTAAGTAGAAAGGATGTCTGACAGGAACTGTGTCCTTTGAGGGTTATAGCCACTGTCAAAATCATGGTCAGACAGCAAAGAGTGGACTGGGAGAGGAAAAACATTCTTGATCTCTCTTTCCATTACCTGTTTACCACGGCCTCGTGTTACACTTACCTGACTGGAAGCCAGATGGCAAGTATGCCGCTTGAAACAGTAGGTAGGGGGCCAGCATCTCCTGGCAGAAAGCAAGGCAAAAAAATGAAATTGAACACTTAGCTTGCACCATACAGAAAAATCAACTTGAAATGGACAAAAGACTTAAATGTAAGACCTGAAACCACACACTCCTAGAAGAAGACATAGGAAAAAATCTCCTTGGTATTTGTCTTGGTAATAATTTTTGGGGGATGACACCAAAAGTAAACATGGCAGGCAACAAAAGGAAAAATAAACAAGTGGAACTACATCAAACTAAAAAGCTTCTGCACAGCAAAGGAAACCATCAACAAAATGGAAAAGCAACCTATGGAATGAGAAAAAAGTACTTGCAAACCATATATCTAATAAGGGGTCGATTCCAAAGCATAAAAAAACTCATACAACTCAATCACAAAGCAAAACAAATCAAAGCAAAACAAAACAGTCCAAACAAATAAACTGATTAAAAAATGAGTAAAGGACCTGAGTAGACATTTTTTTTCAAAGAATACATACAAATGCCCAACAGATATACGAAAAGGTCCTCAACATTAGTAAACATCAGGGAAATGCCAAACAAAATCACAATTAAGTATCACCTCACAGCTGTTAGGATGGCTATTATCAAAAAGACAAGAATTAAGTGTTGGCGAGGGTGTGAAAGAAAGAGGACCCTTGTACACTGTTGGTGGGGGTATAAATTGCTACATTTGTTATGGAAAACAGTATAGAGTTTCCTCATTAAAAAAAAAAAAAGTACAGCAACCATACGATTCAGCAATCCCACTTCTGGGTAGCTATCTAAAGTCAGATCAGTATTTTGAAGAAATATTTGCAATTGTATGCTCATTGCAGCATTATTCACAATAGCCAAGATATGGGTATAACAAGTGTCTACCAATGGAGGAATGGATAAAAAAATTGTGATATCTACGAAGTGTGATCAAACAATACAGTGAATGTTTAAATTTAAAAAAAAAAAATTGTTATAGTAAAAAACACATTGCCATTAATCCCCCTCAAAACACTTTCCCTTGCTTCGAAAACACTTATCCCATCATTCTTGCCACTTTCTGCAGTAGTTCTGGAAGTCCTCTTTCTTGAGTGTTTTTACTTCATCCTCCATCATGACAATACTCTGTGTCACACATTAATTCTGGTACAGCAATTTCTGTCAAATAAAAACATTACGGTGTATCCTCATCCACCTTTACCAGATATGGCACCGTGAGACTTCCGGCTCTTCCCCAAAGTCAAAATGATTCAGGACGTCGAGACAGCAACAAAAGCGCAACTAAAGACACTCATTTAAAGAGGACTTCCAGAATTGCTTCAGAAAGTGGCAAGAACAATGCGATATATGTGCTCAAAAGTGAGGGGGAGTATTTTGAGGAGGATTAATATCAATGTGTCTTTTACTGTAATAATTTTTTTTATTTAAACATTCACCGTATTGTTTGATCATACCTCGTATATGTGGAATATAAAAAAGTCAAGTTCATAGAAGTAGAGACTAGAATGGTGGTTGCCAGGGAATGGGGGTGGGGGAAATTGGGAGATGTTGGTCAAAGAATACAAACTTATAAGTTCTGGAGATGTAATGTATAGCATGATGACTATAGATAACAGTACTGTAGTGTATACTTGAAATTTGCTCAAAGTAGATCTTAAGTTTTCTCTACACACACACACACACACACACACACACACACACACACAACACATATGGTAACTTTGTGATATGTTAATTAATGTGGTTGTGGTAATCATTTTACAATGTATAATGCACATACAGTCATCATGTTGTACAACTTAAATATATTTTTATGTGTCAAAGAATAAAAATTAGCAAAATAAAAAAATAACAAAAGCATACATTTTTTAAAAAGATGTCCTTTTTCTTGAGAAAGATATCAAATTCCTAGGAATAGATCTAACAAAATATATATGGAACTTCTACAGTGAAAATTCAAAACATTACTGTGAGAACTAAAATAAGACATAAATTAATGGAGAGATATGCCATGTTCAATGGTTAAAAGACAGAAAATAAAGATATCAGTTCTCTCCAAGCTGATTTTTAGGTTAAGTGCAATAAATAAAAATTTTTAGCAATAGAGTGTGTGTGTGTGTGTGTGTGTGTGTGTGTGTGTGTGTGGTAGCAGGCTGATTCTAAAAGTGATATGGAAATGTAGTGGCCAAAAACTTACAAACACAGTCTTGAAGAAGAACAAATTTGATTAAATTGTACTCCCAGATATTAACAGTTATCATAAGTGATTGAGTCTGGGCATAAAAGAGGCTTCTGAAATTCTGGTCATGTTCTATAAGTTGATCTCAGGGGTAGAGACGGGACAGTGTTATTTTGTAGAAGAACATGGGGACATACAATGTTAGCTTTGTCTACTTTGTTGTATATGTGTTATATTGCCATTAATATTTCTGAAAGCAATATGGCAAAATATTAAAACAACGTAGTTGGATGGGAAATACAGAGATTATTCTCTATGCTTTTTTTACATACTTTAATAATTTCAAAAGAAATAATTCATAAAAATATATTTGATTTAGGCTGTATTTTGATTACAAATTTGTATATGGCAAAAACCATCCCATACCTTGCCTTCCCTGTACAATACTATGATTTTCCCTTTACCAGACCCTGGCAAAAATGATTATAGAGTGAGAATATATGAAAAGTCTGGTAAATGCTATAGTTTACAAACTTCTCTTCACCTATGATCTGAAGAATAATGGTGATATTCTGGACAGATTGATAGCAGGTAGAAAGTCTCAATAGCAGTAGAAGAAAGGTTTTTGGGAAAGAGAAGGATCCAAAGTACTCCAAGTACAACAGCTGCTGGTGAGTAAATTTTCGTTTGACACACTACCCGATCACCTCTAAAAGTGCTTATTGTCCAAGGGCAGTTCACTCAACACTCAATTACTCAGGGACTGAACATCCAGGCCTTCAATTTTCTCCTTCAGTTTAAGAGCTACTGTCTGAGGGATAAGAGAAGAGTAGCACAGTATTCTGCTCTATTGTATTTGCTGTCTGCTGTTGGCTAGAGATGACTTTTGTCCAGGTTTCCTCTAAAATGTTTAGAGTTGAATGGTCAATTCCAGGATCAAACTCTAGGTGTTTAATTGTGTTTTAAAGTGCACTTGAAATATACTATTTTTGTTATTAGTTTGTCATTGGCTTGTAGTGCAATGCAACATGTCTTGTCTATTTTCAGTTTAACTGAAATTAATTTGTAAACAAAAGTTTAAAATTTTAAAATTCAAGTTTTCTAGTGGGATTTATTTTTTAAGGAGTGATGATGGTGTCTAGGACATGTTACCTTATTGATTAGTTTTCACATTATTCTCATCAGTGCCCATATCATTATCAGCCAGTGTTTACTCATTTTCTGGTACATACACAGAAAATATGGGGAAAAAATAGCTAGGCTTAATATGGGTGCAAACTCAAATGCCTACAGGGACCAAGGAGATAACCTAAATGAGCAAAATGGTAACGGTATAAGAAAAACCACCAAGTGTGTGTCATTATAAATGCAACTTGATTGATTTGCTTTAATGCCCTGAAGACAGTAGGGTGTGGTATTAAACTGGAACTTTCTAAATGGACAGGCTCCACTCAGCTCCAGCTGATAATAGCTATGCAGGAATTTGGGCCCACTGCTGCTATCAAATCTTGATTTTTAAAGAGAAGCCTGAAATATCTCTCCCTTTAAAAAAAGGAAAAAGAAATCTTCCAATTTCAAAACCAATCCAGTTTGAAACTAACAAATACTCTACTGCTATCACCATGGGCCAAACACAATGCTTCTAAAAGTTGTTTTTGGTGTGAACCTTATCATTCCAATGTAGTCAGGAAAATAGGACATACAGTTTATATAAACAGGATATGAAACAATATTAAATTCTACATGCATTCATTTATTTACTCACTCATACAATAGTATTTATTCAGAACCTTCAAGGCCCTAGGCCCTGTATGAGTTATGAGGGTTACAAAGATGACCAGCCATGTTTTCTATGGTGAAGCAGCCCCTGGTCTGGGAGAAGAAACAAATTATTAGAATTATTATTATATAACTCTAACAGTAAATAGGGACACTTAGTACTGTAGAATTTCGGAAGGTAGAGGCTTTGCTGACATTTTTCTTAAGGCCACAGGAAATAATTGGGAAATAATGAGACTCTTTTTATTGTGTAAATATGTCCCATCTATCCAGGCCATCCTTTACTTTAACCAAGTCACAAAGAGCAAAAACAAGTCATGAAACTACCTCATAGTCAACTTCTAAAGGAAATACTGTCATGGAAGTGGGAAACTGACGTGAGGATCTCTCATTAACTAATAGCTTCAACATCCTTTTTAAGCACATCTTTACATTAACTCAGTAGTTATTTCTTCTAAATGGGTATTCTATCAGGTGGCTAGCTAGCCATTCTCTCTCTCTCTCTCTCTCTCTCTCTCTCTCTCTCTCTCTCTCTCTCTCTCTCTCTCTCTTTCTCTCTCTCTCTCACACACACACGCACACGCACACGCACACATGCATTTATCCATATAGGATTTTATTTATTTTGCCACTAAAGACAATCTTACTTTAGCTGCAAGTTAAGTAACAGTGGCAGCCACTTGTTTTTCCACAATTCAGTAAATTGTGGGGCAGCCCTGAAGAAGGCACATAAGTGAATAAACTTTCTTTAATTCTAGAGCTATTTGGATATGATAAAAATGGAAACTACACATTCTAAGAATTCTGAGTGGATTACCATCCAAGCTATTTACTGTTAGTTGTGCTCTATTCACTAAAATAGGCAGTAAAGGTTCCAATGCTCCATTTCTTATGAGCATTCAGTCTGGTTTACAAAAATTTGTAGACTTGGAGGAGGGATCCTTTGACTCCTAGGTATCTTCAAAACTTCCCTTCAGGCAATTTTCCCCCAAATTACAATATTGTGAGGTGTAAGGAGGAAGTTAATGATTGCTCTTTGAAAGTTATTTTGTCTTTCTGGATGGAAGAACAATGTATTCATTTGTGATAAAAATCTAGATATGAATGATGTAATGAAGTATCGGTTTAACTAATGAGATGGGAAGCTCCAAAGACCTCTTGGCTGTTTTGCTAAATAAAATAGCCACCTTCAAACATAAAAACAATTGTTGAAAAGCTTCTGTCAAAAGTAAACACTGCAGTATCTGATGGCAGGTGTTATTGACAGAATAGAAGAGACAGGAATTTCCTATAACTGTGGCTGGCTCTAAGGAATACAATTTTTAGCGTGTCTTTCATCGTTGTAATAATATGGTAATGATTAAATTCACCTGCAAAAGCCCAAGGCGTCTGTTTGTTTCATGGGAACTTCCAAATGTCTTGTGTACAGACTTGTATGAGTGGGAGTCTGTGAATTTAAGAACAGTAAACTCTAGCTTGTCTCACACGGCCAAGGGAATGGCATGTTTTACTTAATTGAATATTCTTGTTGTTGGAGAGTTGTTGTACATACCATACATTTTAATTTTCAAAGAATGAACTTTGGTTAGCATTAAAGCTGCACTGACATGGCTTACAGCTTACTTTGATGCAATAGTGGATTGAAGTTTGTCTCCTTTATCCTCTATGTTGTGTTTCTTCTATCTTTAGGTGCTTTCCCAGCTTTTCCCAGAATCTATTCCTGGACCCCCCTACTGCAGTTCTTGTACCATGGAACCATCCCATCCCCCAGAGATCCCCAGTCAAACCACCCTATCAATCAAGCTTCTATTCCTTCAGGGTTGTTCTGGGTGACTGGTTAGTTCCTTGCTGGAATAATTTAAGCTATAGTGTTTTGAATGATAGTTGTGTAATCTAGAGACCTTCCTGGAATTATATTTGATTTCAAGAGCTTGATTTTGCCTCTCATGACTTGATTAAAATAAATAATTTGGAATCATACAATTACCATAACCTTTTATAGTGCAGAGACCTTACATATCATGTCCCGCCTAAATTCTTCATTTCTGTAAACACAATAGGTGCATTTATTCAGCATTCTATTGTTATTTTGAGCACTGTACTTTACAAAAGTTATCCCCAGTCCTCATCAAAAACACACAAATAAACAAAACAAAAAACAAATGTTAGTTGGGTTCAGTAGAAGCTTTGGAAATTACCATCTCCTAAGAGTCAAAAAGCAGGATAAGGACAGCAGTTATCAGCACATGGTTTGCATGAAAAAAAGATGTTAGATACTGAAGACTTTCCCACCCCTAAATTGAGGAGGTTTGATGGAACTAAAATCTACTTGTAAAAATATGTGAGGGGAGGCAAATCCAGCGAAGTATTTTAATTCCTATTAAATTATGTAATCTTTACTTTTTTATAACGTGAGCATCTCAGCAGTGTGTATTCATTTCCTAGGGCTGTTTTAACAAAGTGCCACAAACTGCATGACTCAGAATAACAGAATTGTATTGCCTTATATTTCTGGAGGCCAGAGTCTGAAATCAAGGAGTCAGTAGGGCCGTGCTCCCTCTGAAACTTGTAAGGGAATCTTTCCTTGCTTCCTCCTAGTAACTTGCTGCAATCTTTGGTGTTCCTTTGCTTGTAGATTGCTCACTCCAAAATTCCATCCTCACATGACACTCTGCCTGTGTGTATATTTGTGTTTCTCCTTTTTATAAGGACACCAGTCATATTTGCTTCAGATCCACCCTAAATGACCTTATTTTAACTACATCTGTAAAGACCCTATCTCCAAAAAAGGTTGCATTCTGAGGTGTTGGGGGTTAGGACTTCAACACATCTGTTTTTGAAACACAGAGTGTTACATACTTGGTATTTCTTGAGTGAGAAAGATCAATATCCGTGCAGGTAACTATATTATTAGACAGAAATAGTTAAGTGCTAATGGTTCTTTGGTGCTAAAATCAAGAACCACTTCTCTCTTCATATAATGGGGAAAGTCTACATATACCACCAGGAATAAAACTTAGTGAAAATGTACTTAAGGTGGGTGGATAATATAACTGAAGCCAGTTTATTTAGTATTTATTTAATAAACTGTGCTCATTATCACCTTATTAAGGTAGCTATATCATAGCCCACTTACTTTAAGTCATTTTTCCTTTGCTGTTTTGTGGAGGAGTTGGAAAGCTTAAGAGTATAAAAAGTCTGACTCTGCCAGAATATGTAGCAGTTACGTGTAATTGGCTGTCTCCACTCAGGGTAACAGGAGAACCTGTGGGGTTCAGCAAGGTGGGCTTTGATGAAACAATGATTGCATATGAGGCTGTTGGATCCTTGCTGCAAATGCTGGTTGCACAGATCTAGCATAAGAGGAGGCGTTTTGTCTTAGGAAAAAGCCAGCAATTATACCCCACTCCCCTGTATCTGGTCCATTCATTATAGGTGTTGACTCAGGCCACTAGGGACAGCTTAGGTCAGGCTGCTCTTCGGTCCTCAGACACTCAACCAAGACAACAAATTTAAAAATATGCCCTTAAATTTGATCCTCCCCTGAAGAAGCTTAAAACATGTAGGATTCTTGGCAAAAATCTGTCATCATGACATTATATAAGATTTATAAAACCGTCCTGAAGATTGCTGTGGGATTATAGAAGTTCCTCAGGTGCCTTCTGGCCCCTCTGATCAACTTTTTACACTAATGAGGGGATGGGAGAAGGAAAACCGTCATCACTCCAGGTGTGCGTCTTCTCACACTTGCCATTCTGGACTCAGATGAGAGAGGTCTAATTACAGGAATTATTAATTATTACCCCAGATTTCTGTAGAGAGTACTTTTGTCCTTCCTAGCTAAACTGTAGCATGAGATTAAATATCCCTCTTGGGTTTTTATTACAATCAAGCCACATTTTTCCCCTGATTTTAAGAAATATGTTGAGATGGAAGATAAACTAAACTTCCCCCCACTATAATTTTTTTCTAGAATGTTTTTCTACCCTTTGAGCCATGGGGGTTTCTCCCCGCTCCTCCTATTTTTCTTACACTGGATGAATTGTTTCAGCTTAGTTATGGGCTGTTTCCTGAAAATTTATCTCCCGACTTCCAACCAAATTTCAATTTGGAAGCAAATGCTTTTTGCTCTCCTTTCCGCAATATATAAAGTGTCTAGTTCTAGTGTTACTGTCAAGATTATGTTTCCTTTGTTGTTTTACCCTCAACTTTATAAAAATGGTTTACATGAAGCTTTTACTCCAAGAATGGAGAGTTCAAGCATTTATAAATCCAAAAACAACATGTTCCTCTACAGAAAGTCACCATAGTGTCGAGAGGCATGTCATAATGATTACCAGAAATGGCAAGGACAAAAGTGAAAAGAAGAAAAAAAATGTTTTTGAAGTGTGAGCTTTGTAAGACTTGCGAGACTAAATACAGAGCGTTACCCATCTTCCATGCTTTAAGTCGGACCTTATTTTAGAACATCAGCACCAGTGCAAAAGCTTATGGTACCATGTCACCACATAGTTACACATTCATTTTAAGACCTTCCTCTAAACCTCTGGTAAGCCACCTTCACCTCTTCTCCTATAGCAGACACTCGCAGCAGGAAAAAACATCTAAATAGTTTCACATTATCCTTAACTTAAAAAATGAATTATAATCTCAAGCCGTTATATCCCTAATAGGCACTCCTAAAACAAATGTGCAGGGCAGGTCATTTAACTTTATGGTTACAGGTAAATACAGCCAAGTGATTAGCAACTTAAACAGTGATCAGCATTAAGCCCTCTCTCTCACGGCTACACAAGATTTGGGAACAGTCCATTTCTTTATTTATTCTTTGGATATTTCTATGTTTGTTCCTATTAGTTCATGTTATATCCATTAATTTACATATATATATATTCTCATTGCTTTTATTTTTTATATTTTTAGATTAACACAAAGTAAATATATATATATATATATATATATTTATATATAAAATAAACTCGGAAGTTAATTAGCTTACAGTGTTTTTTTTTTTGGTTGTTTGTTTTTTAATAGGCGTCGGTGAGTCTGCTTCTGCTTCTGTATTTGCCAATGTCTTCCTTATATCAGGAGCTCCCAGAAAAGTTCACACCTAACAGCAGATGAGTTCAAAGGCCTATTTCGAATTTGTTTCTCTCATGGGTTTCCT
This sequence comes from Rhinolophus sinicus, assembly GCF_057876585.1. NCBI lineage: Eukaryota > Metazoa > Chordata > Mammalia > Chiroptera > Rhinolophidae > Rhinolophus > Rhinolophus sinicus. The sequence continues at coordinate 35,555,716 of NC_142513.1, forward strand.
CCAAAGTCACTGAGTAAATCTGGCTTCAATTTACTTATTTTGGAGTGACATCCTCAAAGCATGCTGAGGACTACAAACCACATATAAAGCCAGAAAAAAGGCAATGCTGTTCGATACTGGTGACAGTTAGTTCCTTGTGTGGCAGGCAGATTCAAAATGGATTAGTGTTCTAGCAAAGCCCTTTCACCTGTGCTCTCTCATGAGGATTGACAGAGCAGAGTGTGTGCTGGTCCATAGGCCTCCTGATTTCTCTGCCACCTCTGAGTTGACTCTACTTTCTGATCTGAGAGTGTCATTTTGGGTCAGTGGTCTTGCCATTCAGTGAAGCCCTGCAGAGGGAGTGGGTTTCCTATGTGGTGGGAGGAACTAAGGAAGAGAGAAAAAGTGGCTAAGGGAGGAGAAAGAGAGAAAGGGGGAGAGAGAGAGAATCTCTTTCACTAAATGAGAACTATGCCTTTTTAATTAGTATTTTCAGAGCCATAATAACTTTCCCATATCAATAGGCAAACTCTACGTCTATTATCCCATCAGTGTGTATTGTGTGCTCATACCTATGAGCTCAGTGATAGGCAATGAACACAGGACTCTTTGTTTTCCCAAGTTCTTCTTGCTATTTTCCCTGACCATGGCTTCATCAAAGCACTTGGGAAAGGTGTGGCTGTGATCTTCAAGGAGGGTACAGACACGGTATTCATTGAATCAGTACTTGAGCCATCAGCTCTCTCCTGACTTAGTCCTTTACAGGAGAAGCTTTCTTTGATAACATCACATGGAATTTCCTTTGAATATCCATCTCTCCCCATTGTCAGGCATGTGGTTTGTGTTGAATGGACCATCCTCAGCTGCAGGGAAAAGTCCTAATGCGTTTAAGCTTATTTTCATTTCCCATCCCATCGGACATAGTGTTTGGCTCAATGTTGGTCATGTTTTAACGAGGGAGCCTCAGGGCTTTTTGTGGCTTGCCAGACTCTGTCTCTACCTCTGGTTATGAATGAAGAAGCAAAGAGACCTGTATGATGTTGGCAGTCATTTTATAACCCAAAGAACACCAACAGTAGCACAAAGCAGATAACGTAGAAGGCAGAGGAGGAGATGGAAAGAAGTAGAGTCTTCTAGTCATTACCTACCTCTGTACATTTCAGTTATGTAAGTGGTAAATTCCTTTTCCTATTTAAGTCAGTTTGAATTGGATTTATATTACTTGCTACCCAAATGAACCCCACAGATCCACAATGACTTGATTAAATTTCAAAATATTTTAAAATTAATTTTTAATTGGGAGATGAGAATTAAACAAGGCAAACATCCATTATGGCAAACCATCTTGAATAGTGAATGTTTGATGATACTACTACTACTACTACTACTACTACTACTACTACTACAATAACAATAATAATAATAATAATAATGTAAGGCCACTTAAGTCCTTTGTTGAATCAGCCAGAATTCTCCCTTTCTCTGAGCTGAAGAATGATAGTCTGTATGTATCATAGATGTTTGTTTTCATTTAAAAAGTATCTGTAAGTAAATTAACATCCATGTCCCAAGCTACAGTAAACAGTTCATTCAAGCAAATTGCTTAGAACAAAGTAAACACCTCTGATATAATTTGAGGGACCAACATGAAAATAATGGTTGCTCGGGAAGCCACAGAGCCCCTACATGAGAAGCCCAGTAGTACTATACTAATAGCATTTGGAGTTGCTAGGAAGGAGCAAACCTTTTTAATTTCATAGAGCTTGTGCTGAAGCCTATACCATTGGTTTTTCCTTTTTCCTTCTGAATAGGAAAGCAGAGTTAGCTCTGTCACATTGAGCCTGTCAGTAATGGGCCCTGCCAGGCGTGGAGAAGATAAAAGCCACCACCTGCCCTGCCTCCACTACCCCACCCGTTTCCCCATCTCCAGTTGTCTGCACAGCTGCCGGCAACCGGTCATTGTTCCACTCCAAAACTGCCTTGGGAACGCAGCCATCCCAGCCTCAACAGCACAATAGCAGTTTGAATGATGCTCCTGGGTGGAGTTCCTCTGCACCTTAGCCATGACCTCTTGTAAGGCTGTTGCCTGCAAATCCCAGCAGGCATAGCTTACATGCCTGCCATGTGCTTGGGCTTACACAGCACCCCAGAGAGGGAAGAGGGTTTTAGCGAAGACAAAAGAGGAGAAAAGTATTTATAATAATATTTGAGGGGCATGAATTTCATTTTTGGCTTTCCAGTGTCCATTTACCTTTCTCTCATGGTAGAGCCCCATTTTCTACTAGGAATATGTCACTCAGGCCTTACCAATGAGAGCATTGCATTCCCTCCTGACAACTGTGATTGGGTCAAAAATAGGCACATGACTTAACTCAGGTCACCTAAAGCCCCTGAAATTCATTCCACAGACCAGTGGGGGAACCGGTGTTCTCTTTTTTAAGAATTCAAACCTAGAATATATGGAGGCTTTATACTGTTGGTATCTCTGTCATAGCATGGCTGCAATAATACTGCCTAACCAATTATCCCTAAACCCACTGGTCAAAATGATAGACGTTTATTTCTCAATCATGAGCTGGTGGATTGGCTATGAGTTGGCTGGGCGAGGTTGGACTGGGATTCAGACTCTGGACTGCAGGTTACGTTCAAATTTGCTCACTGTGTATTTCAGCCTCCTAGGACTAGCAGCTACTGAATGACAGTATGGTGAATGATAGATGCTCACGAGGCACACCTAGCAATGCAGGCACTTTTTAAGCTTCTGCTAGTGTCATGTTCAGTAACACGTCATTAGCCAGAGAAGTCTCATAGCTAAGCCCACAGTCAAGGGAGAGAAAGTCCACTCCAAACACCACAAAACCATGGCAAGGGCACAGCTATGTCATTCTATTAGAAGAAGGAGTGAAAAAAATGAGAGTGGTTATCCAGTCTACCAGACTATCTTACCAGCATGTGGAACATGACAAAAGTCATGTTCAGTGGGAAGCAAGAGCGGAGGGATGGAGAGAAATGGAGGCCTAGTGACAGGGTTTGAGCTCTGGATCCAGCTGTATCTGATTAGGCTTTACTCCTAGACATGTGATTTAGTCATGTGATTCATTTTGGTTTAAGCCAATTTGTATTGGTTCTCTGTCACAAAAAATTATGCAGATGAATAATTGAAGACAAAAAGAACAGCTTGGGGTCAATATCTCCTTGCTTTTTGGGTGTAGTGGATCCCATGGTGAACAGCTCAGATCCCCCTTCAGGAATAAAGGAATTATTCCCCCAGCTGCTGGGAGTGAGGCTGTCAGTCTGCAGCCATCAGCTCCCTTTTGGTACTGCCTCAGTAAAGAGAGCTGTCTTGCTCAAAGTCATGTGTCTCAGCTCCCGCTCCCCATATAAGAACGCAGGATATGGTGAGGCCAAAAAGAAACACCCACGGAGCCACAGGTAGGGGAATCATACCACTATAGTCTCACTGGCGGCTGGGTTGGAGACACAGGAAGCAGGAGCCACACTATCCACAACCCGCCATCCACTTGTCTCTGCCAAACAATCTCACTTGCTAGCAATCCGCTTCTCTGCAATCTGCAATCCACACTCCGCCGCTTGCTAGCTCAGCCACCATCTTCTTGCTAGCCTCCATTTTCTGCTAGCGTAGCCACAGCAGTTATATTAGTGGCCAATGGCTCATTGGTTACAGCTGACGGCCAACTAGCCACAGCTGATGGCCATCCAATCACAGTTGATGGCCATGTACTACCTGAGCCAGCACCTTTCTATGTGAGGCCGAGAGCCTGGAAACTGCTCTTTGGGGCTCTGTCCCCACACCATGCTACCTTTCTAGGGTAGCCCAGATCAAATAACTGATGTGGGCTTGAGTTTTTTTTCACCTCAACTTAGGGCAGGTCTGAAAGGCCAACCCATCTTTAGAGCTTCTGTAGATGTGGGTGCCCAAGAGCCCTCCCTAATAAAGCTCCTGCATGCTAATCTGCTTCCAGGTGGGCCCAATTTACAACACCAACCCCCATAGTTTGTATTTTTTTCCTAGAGGTAATTGAGTGATTGAAGTGAAGAATCATCACTCTGAGGAATGATAACAATCTGCAGCATGACTTAAAAAGATGATGAGAATCCTACATTTCTCCTGACTCTAGCTCAGAATTCAAGCACAAATGAAAACCTTGGCCACACCCCTCTCCTTTTAGGCCACACAGTGTGCAATTTGACTATTCAACACATTGACCAGTTTTTTGAATGTCATCATTTTCTTGTGAACATCAAATGCTTTTTAATGGTGCTTAACATTATAACTATCATTCAGTCTTTGCTTTCCCCCTGGTTGTCTCATGGGAGGCATCTTTTAAAGATAGTTAATAGTAGGTACATTTATAATGGCATAATCCTTAGCACGTTGAAAATTAAAGTATTACCTATCATAAGTGGCATTTCCTATTCCATTTCCAATGCAGAGCATTGCAAGAATTCTCAGGAAAGTAAAATACTGCCTTTAAAGCCCTGCTTTTATAAGGATGAGAAAGAAATTGCAGCACACTAACACTTATCCTACTATCAAGATTTTTTTATAGCCTATGAAATATTTGCTAACATCTCCCCCATGTGAAATCTGTTATACACAGTGTTAAAAACAAACATCACGTGCACTATATGTTGGAGATGCTTTTAATAACTTGAAGCCAGAATAAATGGTCACCAGAGCTCAAAGTTAATAACGGGCTGAAAGGATGCCCTTTTTAAAATGGCAGTGGCCTTAGATTAAACCTGTGGTTTGCATGCTTCTTTCTTACCGCCTTACTAAATTAATAATTAAAATCTAAATAGGCAATCCACCAATTAAACAATTGTGTGTGAGTGTAAGTATGTGTGCAACAATTATGCGTATATCCATATTGCTCCTGAAGGATCATTTTATGTAAATCCAAATTATCTCTGTTCCTGTTATATAATCCATTACAGATTTATCAATTTAACAGTCTAATTCTAAGATATGACTTCATATATTTGACAAAACATGAAGTTTATGTTGTGCAGAAATGTCTTTAATGAAAATTTATGTGCTCTATTGTAATAATTTTGTATAAGTTTTTGTTACTTTCAGAGAAAGAACAATTCCAATTTATTTTTAAGTTCCAGTATATAGTACCATATGGTGTGTTGAGGAGGTCCTTGAATCTTTTAAGAATAAATAGGGATGTTCCAAAAATATTTGTGTAGTTTTAATCTTTAAAAATATCAGAAATATATTATATATATATATATATATATATATATATATATATATATATATAGTGCCAAAAAATGTATACAAGTGGACACTTTGGTCAATGTTGCTCAAGCAGTAGTTTGCCATAATCAAAACTGTCTTGACGTTGATGGTAACCACTTTGAGCACCTCTTGTAATTGCAGAAGTCAAACATGACATATATTCATCTTTTGTTATCAGTATATATTATTATAATTTAATAGCTTTTTTCTTTCTTAAAATGTGTATACATTTTACTGGCATTCTGTGTGTGTGTGTATAATATGAATGTATAATTATGCAAGCTTCTTTTACATTAATTTGTTTCTGTTTTATATTAATTTTGAATATTTAGAATCAGTTTTTTTTTCATTTTATTACTTTTGTTTGTTTCACTCAACATTTGGCTCCTTTAAAGGTACTGAAACCAAAAATTTGAATTATGATTTATAAAGCTATATAAAATCCAAATAAATTTATCTAACTGAATTCTTTTCCCCCTTCTTCTGCCTCCCCACCAACTCCAGTTCAAGCCATTGTTTCTCAGTCTAGTTGTGTAGGACACAGCTCCCTGGCCCATGCTGGTGTTACGAGCCTTGTGCTACCCCTGGCTGAGGCAGTCGGTCGCCGGGGGGCTGCTCACAGCAGCTCTTGGCAGCTCTCCCCGCTTCCGGCCACTCACGATGGCTGCCGACCACTCATGATGGCTGCCGGCCACTCACGCTGGCCACCAGCCGCTCCTGGAGGCACAGCAGCCAGTGACAGCACACACGGCAGCTCACAGCAGCTCACACAGTCTTCTGGCTGCTGACGGCAGCCCAGCCCCAGGGAAAGCCATTGTTCACAATCTTAGCTGTAGAGGACACAGCTCACTGGCCCGTGTGGGAATCAAACTGGCAACCTTGGCAGTGTTAGGAGCACAGTGCTCCAACCACCTGAGCCACCAGGCTGGCCCATCTAATTGAATTTTAAAATCATATTTTTATAAGTTTGTACCTTATTCGTCTGAAGATATTAATGCTTGAAACTACACTAAGACATGTTGGTGTCCCAAAATCTAGTTTGTTAATTGTCTTTCCTTAATTTTTCATTTTCATACTCTTTTTGGTGCAGCAGTTATTAGACAATTTTTGCAATAACTAAAAGCATGTAAAATATGATTTCCTTGCCTGTTTACGTTCCATATACTTCACTTGTGAAAGTCAATGTATTTAATAACAAATTTAATCCTCAATACTTGATAGAAAGTTAGTGAGTTGAGATTGTGAAAGGGGATGTGACAAAATTGTTGAGTTCTAGGTGTACTCAAAATTTTAAAACAGAGAGGACGTCATAGGAATGGCGCAGTGAGGTGGGCTTTTTGAGTTCTCCTCCAGAACTTACCACAAATCGAGCATGTATAACCCATCAAAGGACTCTGTGCTCATCAAACAGAACAGCCAGGAGACTCGCACATGGATTACTTGAAGGTGGGCAAACTGGGTGAGCAGGGGAAGCGGGAAGGGAGCGGTGTGGAGACATTGCCCACATCCGGGGCTGCGGAGATGCAGGGGGCCCCAGGACAGAGCAGAGATCACAAGAGCCAGGAGGTGGGCTCTTTCCCTGCATCCCACAGCTGATCTCTCCTGCTGAGAGAAGGGTATCCAATGTTTGAGGGAGTAACCTCAGCTGAGACCTCCAGCTGGGCCCTAGGTCAGACAAAGGAAGTAAACACCATACCTGGGCTCCTCCCCGCCACTCTCCCACAGCAATCCTACTTCCACCCTTCCAGAGACTCAAGCTGGCACCTGAACTGAGGAGTAGTGTCAGATTACAGAGGAGCTGTAGTGTTCAGGATCTGGGAAGACCTGGTTTGCAGCTGTGATCTAGGGAAGAGGCTAGGAAGAGTGTGACACTTCTGGGCTGGGAGATAGAAGACTCCTCCATCCCCAGCCTCCACCTTTTCTGGCCTGCCTAGGGCAGGGCAATTACAGCTATAGAGACACATGCAGAGGTCATCAGCAGGTGGCAGAGGCAGCTCTGGGCTTTCAGCAGCTCAGAAATCTCACGCCCTCCACACCTGACCTTCCTCCTCCGCCCCATGGAAGAAGTACCCTAAGACTCAGGAGACCTGAGCACTGGGCTCGCTGTGGTACTCTCAGCATGCGTATATGCAGGAGAGAGCAGAAACTGCACTGACTTTGTAAAAACTACTAGAACTGCAATCCCAGGGTCATTCTGGGGGCAAGGTGGCTGGCTCTGCATGCAAAAGATGCAGAGGACTCTTTGTATAGCAGAGGACAACCTGGAGATTGCTTGGTGGGCTTAAGCCAAGACTGGTGCTTCTTTTTTTCCCCCATCTGTTTGTTTTTTGTATCTTTGATATTTTTGCCTGTGTTGAATGTGGGTTATCGGTTATTTTTACATGTGAGTGTATTTGGTTTTTTCTTTGTTGTTGTTGTGCTTGGTGATTTTCTTTGTTCTGAAATTGCCCTACATCAAGGCCCAGCCCAAGAGGCACAAGATTCAACACACCCAGAGGACAACTCCAGACCAACCAGAGTATTACCAGGTTTGAACTACCAATGACACACCCAGAGGGAATTCCTTACAGGCACAAGAGCCCATAGGGGCCAAGCCTCATTTGAGCAGTTAACCCTCACACAGCAGATCATTCACTGTGGGCGGAGCCAAGTCTCACAACTAGTCAGCCTAGGAGTCAATCCACCTACTGACAAGCCAAAAGCAATTAAAACTCAACTTTAACAGGACAATATACACAGCACAAGGGTCACCTTTGGAGCACATGCACAGGAGAATAGGGAAGTGGTGCAAGTACAATATAAAGGAGACATACTACATAAGATCACCCAGCAAAGACCAAGAACCCTAGGGGATCTACCTAATACATCAAAGTAAACACAGAGAGTCAGCCAGAATGGGGAAACAAAGAAACATGTCCCAAATAAAAGAACAGAAGAAACCTCCAGAATCGGAACCAAATAAAATAAAGGTAACCAACCTATCAGAGACAGAGTTCAGAACACTGATGATAAGAATGTTTAAGGAGCTTAGTGACGACATAAAGAAGGATGTAGAAATCATAATGAACAACCAGTTAGAATTAAAGAATACAATAACTGAAATAAAGAACACACTTGAAGGAATTGCCAGTAGATTAAATGAGGGAGATGATTGAATCAGCAACTTAGAAGACAAGTGAGCAGAGATCACCCAAGTGGAACAACAAAAAGAAAAAAAGAATAGAAAAAAGTAAAAATGGTTTAAGAGACCTCTGGGACAACATCAAGTGCAACAACATGCATATCATAGGAATACCAGAAGGTTAAGAGAGGGAGTAAGGGATCAAGAACATATTTGAAGTAATAATGACCAAAAACTTCCCTAACCTGGTGAAGGAAACCAACATGCAAGCCCAGGAAGTACAGAGAATTCCAACCAGGATGAACCAAAACAGGTCCACACCAAGACACATTATAGTTAAAATGGCAAAGGTTAAAGACAAAGAGAGAGAAAGCAGCAAGAGAAAGACAACGGGTTACATACAAAGGAACTCCTATAAGACTATCAAATGACTTTTCTACAGAAACTTTGCAGGCCAGGAGGGAGTGGCATGAGGTACTCAAAGTGATGGAAAACAAAGGCCTACAACCTAGATTGCTTTATCTAGCAAGGCTATCATTTAAAATTGAAGGAGAGACAAAGAGCTTCCCAGAAAAGAATAAGCTAAAGGAATTCATTACCACCAAACCAGCATTGCAGGGAATATTAAAAGGGTGTCTGTAAGCAGAAGAAAGATGAAAACAATCTAACTACAAATAACAAAATGGCAATAACTAGGTACCTATCAATAATCACTTTAAATGTAAATGGAATAAATGCTCCAATCAGAAGACATAAGGTGGCTTAGTGGATAAAAAAACGAGACCCTTGCATATTATATATACAGGAGACTCACCTCAGATCAAAAGACATACACAGGCTGAAAGTGAATGGTTGGAGTAAGATATTTCATGCAAATGGAAATGTGAAAAAAGCTCAAGTAGCAATACTTATAGCTGACAAAATAGACTTTAAAATGAATATATTAAAAGACAAGGATGGGCACTAAATAATAATAAAGGGATTGATCCAACAAGAGGACATAACCCTAGTAAACATCTATGCACCCAACATAGGAGCACCTAAATATATAAAACAGGTATTGACTGACATAAAGACAGTAACGCTATCATAGTAGGGGACTTCAACACACCTCTGACAACAAGGGACAGGTCTTCCAGACAGAAAATCAATACGGAAACAACAGCCTTAAATGGCACATTAAACCACTTGGATTTAATTGATATTTTCAGAGCATTTCACCCCAAAGCTGCAGAATATACATTCTTCTCAAGCGCACATGGAACATTTTCCAAGATAGACCACATGTTAGGCCACAAAACAAGTATCGATAAATTTAAGAAAATTGAAATCCTACCAATTGTCTTCTCTGACCATAGTGCTATGAAATTAGAAATCAACTAAAGGAAAAAAACTGGAAGACACACAAATACATGGAGGCTGAATAACATGTTACTAAATAATGAATGGGTCAACAATGTGATCAAGGAAGAAATCAAAAGATATCTCCAGACAAACAAAAATGAAAACATGATGACCCACAATCTATGGGATGCAGTGAAAGCAGTCCTAATAAGGAAATTCATAGCAATGCAGGCCTACCTAAAGAAACAAGAAAAATCACAAATCAACAGTTTATCCCTCCACTTAAGGGATCTAGAAGAAAAATAAGCAAAATAAGCCCAAAGGGAGTACAAGGAAGGAGATAATAAAGATCAGAGCACAAATAAATGAAATAGAGACCAAAAAAATAATACAAAAGATCAATGAATCCAAGAGCTGGTTTTTTGAGACGATAAACAAAATCAACAAACCTTTAGCTAGACTCATCAAAAAAAAAAAAAAAAGAGAGAGAGGGATTACCCAAATTAATAAAATCAGAAATGAAAGAGAAGAAGTGACAACACGACAGAAATACAAAATAAATAAGTAATTACTATGAGCAAAATGGACAATTTTCTAGAAGCATGCAACCTTCCAAGGCTAACTCAAGAAGAAACAGAAAACCTGAATCGAATGATTACTATCAGGGAAATTGAATCAGTAATCAACAAGCTCCCAACAAACAAAAGCCCTGGAGCAGATGGCTTCACAGGTGAATTTTACAAAACATTCATAAAAGAATTATCACCTATTCTCCTCAAACTATTCCAAAAAATCCAGAAGGAGGGAAGGCCCCCAAACACTTTTTAGAAGGCCACTGTCACCCTCATCCCAAAATCAGACAAAGACATTACAAAAAAAGAAAACTACAGGCCAATATCCCTAATGAACATAGATGCAAAAATCCTCAACAAAATATTAACGAACAGAATTCAGTAATAAATTAAAAAGATCATACACCGTGATCAGTTGGGATTCATTCCTAGTATGCAAGGTTAGTTAGGTTCAACATCCACAAATCAGCTAATATGATACACCACATTAACAAAATGAAAAATAAAAATCATGTGATCATATCAATAGATGCAGAAAATGCATTTGACAAAATCCAGCAGCCATTTATGATAAAAACTCTTAAGAAAATGGGAATAGAGGGAACATATCTCAACATAATAAAGGCCATATATGATAAACCCACAGCTAACATCATACTCAATGTGGAAAAGCTAAAACCGTTCCCCTTAAGATCAGGAACAACGCAAGTTTGCCCACTTTCTCCACTTCTGGTCCACATAGTTCTGGAAATTCTAGCCACAGCAATCACACAAGAAAAATAAATAAAAGGCATCTAAATTGGTAAGGAGGAAGTAAAATTGTCGTTTAATGCAAATGACATGATACAATATAAAGAGAACTCTAAAGACTCCACCAAAAAACTATTAGAACTGATAAATGAATTTAGTAATGTAGTAGGATACAAAATTAATATTTAGAAATCAGTTGCATTTATGTATACTAACAATAAAATACCAGACGGAGAAATTAAGAAAACAGTCCCATTTACAATTGCTTCAAAGACTATAAAATACCTAAGACTAAATTTAACCAAAGAAGTAAAGGACCTGTACTCAGAAAATTATAAGACACTGAAGAGAGAAATTAAAGAAGATACAAACAGATGGAAACACATACCATGCTCATGGATAGGAAGAATTAATATCGTTAAAATGTCCATATTGCCAAAGGTAATATACAGATTCAACGCAATTCCTCTCAAACTATCAAGAACGTTTTTTCAGAGAAATAGAACATATAATCCTAAAATTTATATGGAACCATAAAAGACCCTGGATAGCCTCGGCAATCTTGAGAAATAAGAACAAAGTGGGAGGTGTCACGATACCTGACATCAAATTATATTGCAAGTCTATAGTAATCAAAACAGCATGGTACTGGCATAAAAACAGACACATAGATCAGTGGAACAGAATAGAGAGCCCGGAAATAAATCCATGCTTATATGTTTTTTTTAATCTATGACAATGGAAGCAAGAATTTACAGTGGGGAAAAGACAGTCTTTTCAATAAATGGTGCTGGGAAACCTGGACAGACACATGTAAAAAAATGAAGGTGGACCACCTCCTTACACCATATACAAGATAAATTCAAAATGGATTAAAGATTTAAATGTAAGATCTGGAACCATAAAACTCCTAGAAGAAAATATAGGAAGAAAGTTTACAGACATTACCTGGAAGAAGGTTTTTACTGATATATCTCCTTGGGCAAGGGAAATAAGAGAAAAAATAAGCATATGGGATTACATCAAACTAAAAATTTTTTTTCACAGCAAAGGAAACCATCAATAAAACAAAAAGGAATCCTACTGATTGGGAGAAGATATTTGTGAATGATATATCCGATAAGGGGTTAATATCCAAAATTTATAAAAAACGCACTCAACTCCCCAAAAAACAAACAACCCAATTAAAAAATGGGCAGAGGACATGAAGAGACATTTTTCTAAAGAGGACATACAGATGGCAGATAGACGTATGAAAAAATGCTCGACCTCACTAATCATTAGAGAAATACAAATAAAAACCACAATGAGATACCACCTCCCCTCAGTCAAAATGGCTATCATCAATAAATCAACAAACAACAAGTGCTGGTGAGGATGTGGAGAAAATGGAACCCTTGTGCACTGTTGGTGTGATTGCAGATTGGTGCAGCCACTATGGAAATCAGTATGGAGGTATCTCCAAAAACTGAAAATGGAAGTACCTTATGACCCAGCAATTCCACTCCTAAATATCTATCCAGAGAAATCCAAAGCTTTAATTCCAAAAAATTTATGCACCCCCTAAGTTTATTGCAGCACTATACACAATAGCCAAGACATGGAAACAACTGAAATGTCCATTGGTAGACGACTGGATTAAGAAACTGTGGTACATTTATACAATGGAGTATCACACAGCCATAAAGAAGAAAGAAATCTTACCATTTGCAACGATATAGATGGACCTATTATGCTAACTGAAATAAGTCAGACAGAGAAAGACAAATACCATATGATCTCACTTATATGTGGAATTAAAGAAAAGAATAAATGAACAAACTAATCAGAAACAGTCTCAGAGATGTAGAAGAAAAACTGAGAGTTGCTAGATGGGAGGGTGTGTGGGATGAGGGAGAAGGTGAGGGGATTAGAAAGCACAACCAGTAACCACATGGTTGCCACGGGGACACAAAAGTCAGTTTGGGGAATATAATCAATAATGTTGTAAAGATTTTGTAGGGTATCCGATGGACCTTTGTTGGACTCTCATGAGATGACTTCAGGAGGGATGGTATAATTGCCTGATCACTGCACTGTGCACCTGAAACTGAAGCTGAATAATATCAAATGTCAAATATAATTAAAAAAAAAAAAAAAAAAAAATATATATATATATATATATATATATATATATATATATATATATATATATATTCACAAGAAGTGGAGTACAGCATTAGGAATCGAGACAGTGGACATTTAACAGCTGTATGTGATGTCAGAGGGGTAGTAGATTAGGGGAGAGGGATTATCACTTTGTGAGGGGTATAAATGATAAATGTCTTAACTATTACATTGTTTTGTACACCTGAAACTAATAAAAAGTAAAATTAAAACAAAGATCCAAGGGCCAGCCCGGTGGCTCAGGCGGTTGGAGCTCCATGCTTCTAACTCCGAAGGCTGCCGATTCGACTCCCACATGGCCAGTGGGCTCTCAAACACAAGGTTGCCGGTTCAACTCCTTGAGTCCCGCAAGGGACATGGTGGGCTCCGTCCCCTGCAACTAAGATTGAACACGGCACCTTGAGCTGAACTGCCTCCCAGATGGCTCAGTTGGTTGGAGGGCGGGCTCTCAACCACAAGGTTTCTAGTTCGATTCCTCGAGTCCCACAAGGGATGGTGGGCAGCACCCCATGCAACTAAGATTGAACACAGCACCTTGAGCTGAGCTGTCGCTGAGTTCCTGGATGGCTAAGTTATTCAGAACATGTCCTCTTAACCACAAGGTTGCCAGTTTGACTCCCTCAAGGGACGGTGGGCTGCACCCCCTGCAACTAGCAAAGGCAACTGGACCTGGAGCTGAGCTGCACCCTCCACAACTAAGATAGAAAGGACAACAACTTGACTTGGGAAAAAAAAAAAAAAAGTCCTGGAATTACATATTGTTCCCCAAAAAGTCCTGTTCCCCTTTCCCAATAAAAGAAAACAAACAAACAAACAAACAAACAAAAACAAAGATCCAGGATGACTGCATTCAACTGACATTCATGAAACAGGTCAGCCTTCCTAGAACCAGTTCTGTTCTATTAATAAACTTTTTGTTAGAAGCATCACAGGAATTAAAATAAAAGTGCTTATAGAACATATGCATTAGCAGCAAAATGGTTATTTGACCATATAGCTCTCCTCTTGGGTGTCCTTGAATAGACTGATATTGGGTTGAAGGAGCCAAGGTCATAAACGAGGCACAAAGACCTCTAAGTACCAGATTTGGAAAATAGAAGCTCCTTAGAACTATATTCTATTTGGCAGAACCCAAATCCTGACTCAACATGTTTATTTTCCTAGTCTAAGTACACTGAATTCTCTGCTTTGTTCATTTCTGAAGAAACCTCAGAAATGATCTTTTCTTTATGTCTGCAAGAATTAAAGGTCACAGACTCTTGTTCCTGGAGAACAGGGACAGTTCACTTCCTAGATCTTAATAAAAATTTTTCTATATTGAATACTTCCTGAGGATATATAAAGTACTACATCAGTCATGAAAAAATGATGAAAATAAAATCACATGTTATTAAAAGACTTGAAAATTAGATTTCTGTTGCTGACTTGAACCATACTAACTGTTGTCAGAATAAGAATGTAATTCATTTACAAATAAATGTTCATGGAATACTCATTTTCTAGGGTCTGTTCTGTTAGGACTTTTTTCCCCAAGCTAGTTGTCATGCCTTAGTTTTAGTGTTGTGATTGTACATGGGATTAAAGAAGTTCACAGACTTAAATTTAGCTAGTGACTCAATCCTGTAGCATTAGGGAATGGATGGGAGGAAAAATGGTGGAGAGTATCACTTCTCAGTTCAGATTGCTTTTCAGAGTCCTTTCTTCTTACCGTTAAGAAGGTGATCCAATTTCATTTTTTGCATGTATCTGTCCAGTTTTCCCAACAGCATTTAGACTGTCTTTACCCCACAGTATATTCTTGCCTCTTTTGTCATAGATTAAATAACCATATAGGTATGTGTTTATTTCTGGGCTGTCTATTCTGTTCCATTGATCTATGTGTCTGTTTTTGTGCCAGTACCAAGCTGTTTTGATTACTTTACCTTGTAGTAGAATTTGATATCAGGTAGCATGATACCACCAAGTTTGTTCTTCTCAAGATTCCTATGGCTATTTGAGGTTTTTCGTGGTTCCACAAAAATTTTAAGATTATTTATTCTAGTTCTGTGAAAAATGCCATTGGTATATTGATAGGCATTGCATTGAATCTATAGATAGCTTTGGGTAGTGTGAACATTTTAACAATATTACTTCTTCCTATCCATGAGCATAGCATATGATTGCATTTTTTGTTTGTTTGTTTGTTTTTGTATCTTCTTCAATTTCTTTCTTCAGTGTCTTATAATTTTTCAAATAGAGGTCTTTTACATTCTTGATTAAATTATTTCTAGGTTTCTTTTTATTTTTGATGCAATTGTAAACAGGATTCTTTTCTTAATTTCTCTTTCTGATAATTCATCATTGGTGCATAAAATTCAACCAATGTCTGAATATTAATTTTGTATCCTGCTACTTTACTGAATTCATTTATCAGTTCTAATAGTTTTTTTAGTGGAATCTTTGGGGTTCTCTCTACATAGTACCATGTTACCTGCAAATAATGCCAGTTTTATTTCTTCCTTTCCCATTTGGATGCCTTTTATTTCTTTTTCTTATGTGCTTGTTGTGGCTAGGACTTCCAGTACTATATTGAATAAAAGTGGTGAAAGTGGGCATCCTTGTCTTGTTCCTGATCTTAAGGGGAATATTTTTAGGTTTTTCCCATTCAGCATGATATTAGCTGTGGTTTTGTCATACATATATGGCCTTTATTATGTTGAGATATATTCCCTCTCTTCCCAGTTTGCTGGGAGTTTTTATCATAACTGCAGGCTGGATTTAGTCAAATGCTTTTTCATGTATTGATATGGTATGATCTTTACTTTTCATTTTGTTTATGTGATATATCATGTTAATTGATTTGCAGATATTGAACCAGCCTTGCATACTAGGAATGAATACCACTTAATCATGGTGTATGATCTTGTTAATGTATGATGAATTTGGTTTGCTAATGTTTTGTTGAGGATTTTTACATTTATGTTCATAAGGTATACCAGCCAGTAGGTTTTTGTTTGTTTGTTTGTTTTAATGTCTTTGTCTGATTTTGGAATCAGGGTAATGGTGGCCTCATAAAATGATCCTGGGAGCCTTCCCTCCTCTTGAATTTTTTTGACTAGTTTGAGAAGAATGGGTGTTAATTCATTTTTGAATGTTGGGTAAAATTCACCTGTCAAGCCATGTGGTCCAGGACTTTCATTTGTTGGGAGATTGTTGATTACTCATTTCATTTTATTAGTAGTAATCAGTCTGTTATTGGGGTGACAATTGTTAGTAAAGTTACATAGACTTCAGATGTACAATTCTGTAATACATCATCTATAAATCCCATTGTGTGTTCACCACCCAGAATCAGTTCTCCTTCCATCACCATATATTTGATCCCCCCTTACCCTCATCTCCCACCCCCCACCCCCCTTACCCTCTGGTAACCACTAAACTATTGTCTGAGTCTATGAGTTTTTGTTTCTCATTTGTTTGTCTTGTTCTTTTGTGTGTTTTTTTTTTGGTTTATATACCACATATCAGTGAAATCATATGGTTCTCTGCTTTTTCTGTCTGACTTATTTCGCTTAGCATTATACTCTCAAGATCCATCCACATTGTCACAAATGTTCCTATATCATCTTTTCTTATCGCCGAATAGTATTGCATTGTGTATATATACCACAACTTCTTTATCCATTCATCTATCGAAGGACATTTTGGTTGTTTCCATGTCTTGGCCACCGTAAACAAAGCTGCAATGAACATTGAAGCACACGTGTCTCTATATATAAATGTTTTCAGATTTTTTTGGTAGATACCCAGGAGAGGCATTGCTGGGTCATATGGTAATTCTATTCTTAATTTTTTGAGGAACCTCCATAGTGCCTTGCATAATGGCTGCATCAGTCTGCATTCCCACCAACAGCGTATGAGTGTTCCTTAGAAAAGTCATTTTCTAATGAGAAGGATGGAATTATTTGGAGGTCAGAAACATTTTGCTTAATTGTAGTTCAAGGTTAGTGTTACTTATCATCAAACTGACTGCAAATATTAATCAATAAAAAAGATTTAAGAATGTCTCATGGGCCACACAGAAACAGTTGGCAGTCTGGATTTGACCTGAAGGCTGACTCCTGCTCTAGAATCTTATATGAATATTTACATCTCATGGAATCTAGGTGAGATTCACTACTGTGTTCTTTCAATTCCCCAAATCCTGACCATTAAGGTCATCTTAAGCGACAACTTATCAAAATTTTCATCTGGAATACAGTTAGGACAAAGAGGTATAGATAAATAGTTTGTGCCTCTAAGAGAAAGGAGAATTAGGAAGCTGTATTCTAGTGACTACAACTGTGAAATTCTTTAAGATCTATCTGAAAAACTTATTGTGAATAATGAAAATTTCTCCATATTTAGATCATATTTGTTTCCTGCATTCCATATCTTAAGCAAACCCATAGTCTAAAGAAAATTCACCACTTTTATCATATGTCCCTCTATGGGAGTAACCTTACTTGGAAAGCCTGGCAGTTAGGGCGTAACCTCATTTCCCATGCAGCTTGATCTCTGTATTAGTCAAGGTAATCATTTTTAGCTGCTATTATAAATGGTTCCAAAATCTCAGTGGCTTCATATAGTAAAAAGTTTATTTCTAGCTTCACAGCTCTGTGCTGGTTAGGAGACTTTCATGGGGTAGACCTCCTCCCAGTGGTGACTCAGGGATCTAGATTCCTTCCACCATGTATCTGCACCATCTTGGAATTCTTTACTTTAAATCATGTGGAGAGAGAGTGAGATTGAGTAGAGGATTTTTGAGGAAGATTTTACAGTCCATGCCTAGGTGCACAACCCTTTCACCCACATTTCTTTGTCCAGAATTGAGTCATGTTCCCATCTAGCTGCAAGTCAGGTTTAGAATCGTAGTCTAGCCAACACCTAGGGATAAAATATTATTATTTTATTATATCACTACTTCCTCTCTCAAAGCAAATGGGCATGTACACTGGACTTTTCCAGCCTCTACTGTCTCTATAGTGAGCCTCAGCACAGAATTGAGATTGAACACATTTATAAGTGTATATCCTAATGTAAACTAATTGGGAATATATGTTCATTCAAATAGTTTTGAATCCTAAATGTGCATTTACGTCTCTGGGAAACTGGGGGAGGCTTACTCAGGGTTATCTTTTACAGAGCTCCCCTTGAAGGAAGGTGAGAGGCTGTAATCCAACCAATACCCCAGCTCATGGATGTGTCTACCCAGAGAGAGCATTCTTTCCTAATTACATAAAAGCAGTGCAGTACCATTTTTCATCCCCTGAAGGGAGCACCTGAGTGATCATGACTCACAATTTTCATTGAAGCACCCAGGCTAAACTCCCTGAATGTGTTTTTTTCACTGGTCAAGTGGGGATAATTGTACCACCACCTTTGAGGGCTACTGTGAGGATGAACTGATTTATGAGTGTTATATATTTATATGTGTGTGTATACACACACACACACACACATATGTCTGTATATGTCTCACACAAGTATTAAGTATAACCATTAATATTGGCACATCCTAGAATTGTCATAAAGATTAAAGAAGCATGTAAACTGCCTTGCACTGTGCCTGGCACCTCATAGTTCCTCAATGGCAGGGATTTTTATTGCTGGTAAAATTTGATTAAATTTATCTCTCCCATCCTACTTTGGTACAGTCCAAAGAACTACATTTAGTACCAAAAGAGACTTATTGAAGGTCCACCATATTTTAGACATTTAAAAATTATTATTATTATTAATTATTTAATCCTTAAAATTTCTCTTTGAGGTTACTATATTAAACCCATCATTTAGATGAGAAACTGAGAGGTTTTAAAACCATGAATCCTAACATGAAGGAGGAGGAGGAAAAGGTGGAAGTGGAGGAGGAGTAAAACAGTAAGAAGTGAAAAGGGTAGAAGAAGGAAATTATAATATATTCTTAGAGCCATCTGTAAATCTAAGTTACTTTGATTAGTTTGGGTATATGCCTAACTTATGAATGATTTGTAGGGCTGTCAAGCAGTGTTAACAAACATAGTAAACATCATAA
The DNA here is from genome assembly GCF_057876585.1 of Rhinolophus sinicus. NCBI lineage: Eukaryota > Metazoa > Chordata > Mammalia > Chiroptera > Rhinolophidae > Rhinolophus > Rhinolophus sinicus. Next base: position 35,574,969 of record NC_142513.1, read on the forward strand.
TTGAAAACATTTGTTAAAAACGTAAGGGAACATTTTTTATGATAGTCTGCATTGCATTTTATATTTGTATTAGACTTTAAAACATTTTTTTTGTTTTTATTTATATTTTATTATTGGCTAGAAAGACTTTTCAATACACAAATGTATTTCTTCCAAGAGTTGCCCCAATGTGATCTCAAGAGTCCACGTTAATTACTTTTCTGGAAAATTCCTTTTCTTAGTTGTTATATTCTTGAAGAGCCTGGGCCATAAAGAGTTTGCCTAAGTTTTGGGCATGGAATACCTTGATATTCTGGCAGTAAGTATTAATTTGTCCTGCAACGTGCAGAGAATCTATCCTGAGGGCTGGGCTGGTCTGAAAACAGATCCTCCTCAGGAAGTGGAGGTTCTTCTCATCTGTGGAGCTGTATCTTCTCCTGCGTGCGATGCTGTTGCTACTGGTGTTTCTGCGGCTGCTGTTGACGCGTGCTCCTCCTGTATGTGTGATATTGAACTACATCTTGGCTCATTTCATCCACTCTGTCTTTCAGCAACTGTAGATTCTTTCCCAAATGATTGCTACTAGCAAGACTGAGCAATTCACGTTTATCTGCTACAGCTGACTTCTCCAGCGCCCGCATTTGGACGCTGATCACATGTGAATTTTTAATGACAATCAGCCCTTCTTCAAACTTATGTTCAAAGGTGATATTTCCCTTTTTCAATTCTTCAGGAGAAAAATCTTTCTCTTTATAAACTTCCATCAGTTTAGGAGTCAGTCTGTATGCTGTCAGTGAGAGAGACCCTTGGGCAGTTTTTATGGGATCGTAAATGAGAACGACAGATTTCTTTTTTTAATTGGGGAATATTGGGGAACAGTGTGTCCCTCCAGGATGTCAACTTGTTGTTTTTCAATCTAGTTATGGGGAGCGTAGCTCAGCTCCAAGTCAAATCGTTGTTTTCAATATAATTGTGGAGGGCGCAGTTCACTGGCCCATGTGAGAATCGAACTGGCAACCTTGTTGTTTAGAGCTCACGCTCTAACCAACTGAGCCATCCGGCCGCCCCTACAGATTCTTTAATGACATGCTGGTAACTGAACTGAGAATCCAGGAGTGTGTCGTGCGGGACGGCCTGCGGGGTCTCTGCTCCCGCTCCTCACATAAGAACACAGGATGTGGTGAGGCCAAAAAGGAACACCCATGGAGCCATAGGTAGGGGAGTCATACCACTGTGGTCTCACTGGAGGCTGGGTTCACACGACGTGCAACCTGCTGTCCGCTTTGCTGCCAGCTGACTGACTCTCCTCAACTCCCCTTGACTCCCCTCGACTTTCCTCCACTCTCCTCTGTAGCCGCGGCAGTTATATTAGTGGCCAATGGCTCACTGGTTACAGCTGATGGCCCACCAGCCACAGCTGACGGCCATCTACTACCCGAGCCAGCACCCCTCCACGTGAAGCTGAGAGCCTGGAACCTGCTCTCTGGGGATCTGTCTCCACAAGTGCTTTGGTGATGAATGAGCTTGTACCAGCCCACATACAGATGGTCCATGTTTACATGGTGAAGTCTTCTCATGATTTCCATCTAATACTGGACTTTATCAATGTCAGCTTCATCTTCTATGTGGGTGGGGAAGGAAAGAAGTGGTAATTTCAAGCCAATCTTCTACAAGCAGGCCCAAAAGCACTCCTTGAACCACCTCACTTCCTGGTCCTTCTTCTTGATAATGTTTGATTATCTTTAATACCACCAAGCCATCTATCTCCATGAGCTTCAGGGCTGAATCTCTGGACCCATGTTTGCCTTTGCCTTTCCCTGCCAGCCAGTGGTGCAGCTGGAAGGGGTAGGTGGTGCATAGCCAGTGCCTTCCTTGCGGGACCCCAGCCAGACAGGCAGTAAAACAAATTTTTAATGTTCAAAAACTCAAGATTATTCTCTAAACAAATGAAAGATACAGAGTTAACTTCCTGATTCTACATATAATCTGTGGTTTCCGTAGATGACAGCTGTTACCTACCCAAAATTCTTTCCACTATTTGACATAAGAATGGGAACAAAATATTAAACCAGTTTTAACAGATTTAACACTAAAGGTATTTTGTTGAAAAACTATATCCACCAATCAAGAGATAATTTTTCCCTCCAGGGCAACAAACCACTGTCTAAGGTACCAACCTCTTCGTAAACAGAATTTCTAGAAAGTTCTTCTTTTTCTCTGTGGGGACAGAATCCGGGTTTGAATTACTGTTCTTCATCAAAAGATTTCTTGCCAGTAGCTAAATGAAAAACATTCTTCATGAGGGAGAGATAACATGATACCCTGAATCTTCAACAGTGTCAATTCCCTAATGTTGGGCTTTTTATGATTACACATTTGGGGCTTTCAAGATAAATATGACTACATGGAGTGAAAAGCATTTTTTCACAATAGGAGTATTTTTTTAACAATGAAAAGAATCATCCATATCATTCCCTCTTGGAGATATGAAAATTAAATTTTACAATTTTTATTGAAGAACAGCTTAACATTTTTGTTTAAGGTAGAGAGAGACGTGTGGTATGTGTGTGTGTAAACTCTGTGAGGTGGCTGTTATTATCCTTACTTAACTGATGAGGAAATTGAGACTCAGAGAGATTTTTATGTGTGTGTGTGGAGGGGTACAGATACATAAATATAAATGCATGTGTGTGTTTGTATATATGTATGTGTATATAATTTGCATTGAGAAAAGGACTGATTATATTCACATTATAATGTTAAAACTTGTCATCTCTAGATGGTTGATATATCAGGAGGTATAGTCATATGTATTTATCAAACACGTGTATATCCTGTGTTTCTGGAGCTATATTAAGAAGATAACTTTTACAAGCCTTTTTGTCAGTGGAAATTAACAAGATGTTAACAAGGCTGCTTTTCTACATTGAACCTTGGTTAAATTAGCAAAAGATACCCTATGATTCTGGTAGCATGATTTGACAAGTAGAAATCACCTCTGCGCAGATTTGAAAATGTAACAGAAGATGTCCTGTCCTTGGAGCTGGGCTGTGGTGGTGGAGTACTGAACACAGTCACGCACACAGTCTGGCAAGAAAAATGTGGACTGCTTGCAATTTTATTTTGTCCCCAGGCCACACAATTTACAGTGCCCATACTTACATGGATACTCACAGGTGCCAGCTGTGTGTGTATGCATCTGTGTGTGTGTGTGTGTGTGTGTGTGTGTGTGTGTGTGTTTGTGCGTGTGTGTGTGTGTATGTATGAGGATGACTGGTTGGGTGTTTCAAAAGCTTCTACACCCAGCTTTCATTAGGTCCAGCCAGTAAATATAGATGAGTAGCTGGATGAAATACTACTTACACACTTCTGTAAATCTTCTTGGCTCAACCCTTATTCCTGCCACTGATGCAGGAGCTTTGACCAGCTTCACACGGGTGAAAACTGACGGGGTTGGATCTCACATCTCACTTCATACCCCAAGGGCTTCTCTAATCCATAACTGGGACACCCAGAAATCACTCAGCATTCATGCATGCATAACCCAGGCATGTTGGGCCTATAGAATGGTAGAACTTAATGCCTTCAGGGCAACCCTGATCAGTGGGGTCAGGACTTGCTGGATAAATGCTCCCCCTTTTATTTCTGAGGCACATTTCAGAAGACTCCTTAGAAGCCCTGAGAGACTGAGCACTATTCACTCTTTGCAGTGGCCAACTCTAGGACACATCCTTGAATTGGCTTTCCCTCCTGCCCCTGTTACTTCCCAAATGGGTGACTGTAGACATTCCTTAGACACTACCTTCTATGCAGGCTAAGCCAGTGTGGTCAATAGGCGCTAGCAGCTAGCTGCCATACATGCCCAGTGTTGCCAGATTTGTGGGTTTTCCAGATAAGCCATAAGCCCATAACTTTTGTGTGATCTGATTTTTAAATATTGGTGATTTTAAAAAGCACGTAGCTGGACAAATAAAACACGTTCAAACCAAATTTTTCTCCTGGATGCCAATCTGCGATCTCTGACTATTTGAATGAAAAAACCCATATGAGAAATGAATTGTTTCCTGAAATGAAAAGCATGCATTCCTCCCATGAGGTTAGCCAGCCTGTAAGTATCATTAGGGCAGAAGTCATGGCTGTCCTTGCCCGCACCATCCTCAGGGCCTCGTACAGGGACTGGCACATAGTAGGCCCTTAATAAACATTGGTGTTGAATGAACGAGTACAGGGTGACAATATTATCAGTGTCAGCCTGGGATGGTGTCCACCTCTTTGCTTTAGAAGAGGAAGCTCTGGTGGCCTCCTCAGGGTCCTTGGCCACACCCTACGATATGGGCCAAAAGGGCACAAACAGTTAGTAACCTACTGCCTTAGCAGCTCTCAGCGTCCCTTGACATAGTAGCCGTTAGATCTATATCCTCATTTCTGTTATTTCAAGTAGCTCCAAATTGCTGAATTCTCTGTTCCAAAGATCTGGAAAGCAAGGTTTCTCAACCTCCACAATGTGGACATTTTAGGCTGATTAATTCTTCAGTCTGGGGTCTGTCCTGTGCATTGCAGGGTATTTAGCAGCTTCCCTGTCCTCTACACATTTTATACCAACAGCACCTCTCAACCAAAACTGTGCCCAGATATTTCCAAATGACTCCCTTGAGAAGGAGGGCAAAATCCACCTCTCCCCCAACCCACTGAGATGCACAGCCTGTAGAGTAATGCATTGATGAGAAGCAGAAAAGAGAAAGCGTGGACCATGATGATGAATAACTATCTACTGTGGTATTTTTGCATGTTTGTATGTTTCTCTATTGTAGTGAATTGTCTCACAAGAGCCAAGTAGGGGTTAAAAATCGTACAATTTAAATACTATTACCTAGCAGACAAAAGATTTGTAGCTCCAGGTTTTATGGAGGTAGACTAGTATTTCCCAAAAATATCTTTCTACAGAGTACTTGAATTGACACTCTGGAAAACAGAAGTGTCCTTGGTCTTTGTTTTCTGGATGTACATTAGGATATTAAAAGTCTTTGCACATCAGTGTTAAAAAAAAAAAGTTACAATTGTTTAATGTTAAATAAAATTCTTTAAAAAATTACCATTGTTTAAGGCTAAACAAAATTATTTTCTTAATAATAACCATTCAAATCCTCTTGCTTTTCACAGGTTTGGAGAGTCCATGAATAATGTATGTACCATTTCCTCAAAATGAAAGATTTCTAGCTATTTTCTTATCATAGATTCCCACACCAACTTAGCATTATGTTACTGGAGCCATGTTTAATTGGGACCTAAGTAGAATTTTACTTAACTACATCATTATTTGTAAATGATAAAATAATTTTTCCTGCCTTCACCTACTCAATGGCCATGATTAGACTTAGAGATATACTCAACTCATACGACTATTAATCAATGGCTCATTTGCCTTTATTTGCATGTACTTCTGACAATTTATTTATGTATTTATTTTATTATTATTTTTTAAATCTACCTAGGGAACTCTGCCAATTGCTGCAGGAGCTCTAGAGGTATCAATAGGAGAAAATGATCAAGCACAGTTGCATGGGGCCTAGCCAATGCGTGGAAGGTGCCAATACGAGTTCAGAGCCAAGCTCATCAGCTTACTTCAGCACGCAGTTTGGAGATAAGCCTGGCCTAGATCGGCTGATATCTAAGTGGAAAGCAGGCTCAGAGTAAAGTGCAGTCTGGAGAGCTAGTGAGAATGTTCCCTTGCAAGCTCATCTTTACATGATAATAGCAAAACTTAATTAAAAATCACTGGTATTTTCTCTATTTGTTTCCTTGGCAGAAAACTCAAATACCAGACTGTCTGGTTCAAAATTGAACACCTGGCAACCCTAATGATTTCGTGTGCACAGTGATTTATGTTGTTTGGCAGGTTCAGAAATGCAGACAGTAGGGGTCGGGGTAGGGAGAGCCCAGAAAGATTCAGAAGAAAAAGATCTTTCTTTTCATTTTCACATTTTTAATTGGGGTAAAAAATGTTTCACAGGAAAAGGAAATATTTTCACCTATTATTCCATTTAATTATAGGCCTGTCCATCTCTTTTTCTCATTGTACTTCTACTGCTTTTTAATTTCCATAGCTTTAGCTCTGTCATTTTATAGACCCTGATCCCTGTCAGATTTGATTTTGGTGTTCTTGACTTAGGGCTCTGTCCTAGCTCTGAAAAGCAGCCACCATGATCCATTCACTGGGGTAATATAAGAATGTGGGATCTGGGGTCAGATGACTTTGTTTGAATGACTCATAGCGGTGCCACTTCTCAGTTGTGTAGAAAAGAAACTTAACTTCTTTTTGCCTTAATTTACTCAGACATAAAATGGGAGTGATGATAAAACTATATTATAAATTTTTGTTATGAGGATAAGTAGGCCTACCTCTCATTCTGTGGGTTTCAGTGCAAGCGTACAAAAGGAGGCCTGCATATTCTATGTAAATATTTCAAAATTATAAATCACCCTAATAAGCTGTTGAATGAGCTGTGTTCTATCAACTTACCTTGACAAAAATACCTTCAAAATCTCGATATCTGGTTTAAATTTAGACTTCTTAGGCTCCTTAGTGTAGGAATATGGTGGCCCAGGGAGAACTGGCCCTCATTTTTCAGTCTACCCACCTCTCTTCCCAAGCCCAGCTTTTTTCTGCAGTGCAAAGGCCTCCCAGACTGTGAGAGCATAGTCCCGTCCACACACCCAAGCTATATGTGCATCTGCTTTAAAAGGCAGGCTGAAGCTACACCTGAGGCCTAGAGCATGAATTGACATAGGAGAAAAGACCTGAGAAAAGATGTCTGGGAAGCCCTCAAAATAGATTCAACGCCATTTTGACAGGGAATTATGGGGGACCTGAGAACCCAAAGTATCATGTTGGGACTGGACAAAGGCAGGTTGAGGTCAGCCTATGGGCGAGTTGGCCCAACTGACCAATAATCAAGTTCCTGGAAAGCAAGAAGTCTCTGAAAAATTAAAATCCATATGTTAGCCTGAACCATCTAGAGTGACTGTCAGAGCTACCCACATTTACTGGGTAACTAGTCAATTTTGGGCCTTCTCTTCATCTGGAAGCACACATTTTAAAAATATACCTTCAGTATCTACTGTGGAAAAGTTTGGCGATTCCTCAAAACATTAAACATAGAATTGCTTTATGATTGCAAAACTTTACTTCTAGATATATATCCAAAATAATTGAAAATAACAACTCCAACAAATACTTGAATACCCATATTCATTGCAGCATTATTCAGATGGATATATTCAGGTGGGAAAACAGCTGAAGGTGGAAGCAATCCAAACGTCCATCGACGGATGAATGAACAAACAAAATATGGTAGATGCATACAATGGAATATCATTCAGCCTTAAATAGGAGTGAAATTCTGATACATGCTAAACATGGGTGAATCCTTGAAGATACTGTGCTAAATGAAATAAGCCAGACACAAAAGGATATGAGGTACCTAGAATAGGAAAATTCATAGAGGAAGAAAGTAGAATAGAGGTTACTAGGGGCTGAGGGAATGGGGGAATTATTGTTCAATTGGTACACAGTTTCATTCTGGGATGATGAAAGCATTCTGGAAATAAATCATGGTAATTGTTGTACAATGTAAATGCACTTAATGTCACTGAGTTGTACACTTAAAATGGTTAAAATGATGAATTTTATATTATGTATATTGTTTGCCACAATAAAAAAATTATGCTTTCACACACAAAAAGTTTCTTAAAATGTTTTCCCTTACACCAAGGATAGGAAATGAAAAAGTTTGTCACTATTCTCTTTTTCCTTGGTGAGCTGATCTGCACTTTCTCATTCTCTTCACTTTAGCTGGGCCAGGTTGCATGGTATGGAGAGGATGGAAAACTGGGAAAAAGTGTAATTTCAGAGTTCAGTGCCCTGCCAACTCTTCTTATTGTTCTTTGCCTGGTATATACTTTGTTCATTTTATCTGCCTGTGACTCAGTTATTTGCTCCTTCTCTTCATACACTTCAGATATCCTTGAAATGGGTTCTAGTACGTGAACTGAAGTGAGGTGGTCTTAATGTATAATGGGGGTGACGGTGGTTTGTGTTTCTGATAAAATAACTTGAGATAAACAAAACACATCTACTGTAACTCTCTGACTTGTGAAATCTGTAGCTTAAAAATCAACATTCATCATTTTTGTCTTCCCAGACACTAATGGAAATTAAAATAAACAAACCTGCCCACATTAAGAAGAGAAAATGTCCTCTACGGTGACAAGTTTCACACAAATTGTAATAGGAATAAAATATCCCCCAAAGTTTTAAACAGGTCATCCATTAAGGGTTCAACAGACACAGGGAAATATTGCAGTTAAAAGGTGGATAGGCTGTTGTTTAACCAACGTTTCATTAATGAATGAGAGTTCAAATGGCCAATGATAGTCTACAACATCATTTTATATTTGTGAAGATTAAACAAGACTCATGTTTCTCTCGTTTGGAGGTTTGCAAACTAAATCTGGCACAAAATGTACAGGAAGATAAACTCAAGAGGAACATAGCCTGCCACATTGATTGATGGGTCTGGTTTTTACCCAACAGTGTTTGAAAATGTAGATATCCATAAATAAACGATGCTGTGTGAGCTTTGCCAGCCTAGGGAATTAAGGAGACATTATTACATTTTACAGAAGCAATATAAAGCTCTGCTACCAAATATGATGATTGTAATTCTTTATACTTTCCATAAGACCTCACAATGCATATGCTCTATAAGAATATGAGTGATATCATCTTTAGTAATGAGGTTTCTGAGGTGTCAGAAGGCGAGGAAAATCATTCTCCATGCTGTGTTCCTAGAGATGTAGACTGCAAAATCAGCAGTGTCACTTTCTGCAACACTTTGGGAATCCACCCCCATGACTTCCTTTTCTCCCCTGCCCCCCTCACTTTACACAGGGCTCTGAAGAGGGACTAAACCTATAGTTGATAAATTGGGGTTTTTTAAATTATACAATATCAAATTTGGAAGTGACTTATTAACAAAACAGAAATATATTCTCAAATGTATGTAAATCGTGAAACTTTTTTTTGTCAAAACCAGTGAGGTATAGCATTTATTTTGTTTGTTTATCCATGTATATTTGAGGTTTTTAAAAAATGAATGCACACACAAGCACATTACTAATGAAAACAGGATTATATTCCACATAATACATTTTAACCTGCTTTTTTTCACTTACCAGAAACTAGTGATACCTTTTGATGTTAACAAAATATTTTTATAATATATTTGGTAGTTTCAAAGAATGCTGTGCTATTACTTTGATTCATTGTTGGACACTTAAGCTGGTCCTTCCATTTATATAAATAGCGCGATGGAGACCATCATTGTAGCCAGATTTTGTTTTATATGCCTAATTATGTAATCGAGGCAAATGTCGTGAAATAGAATTGCTTGATTAAAGTTTCAGTAAAATGTTATGTCTTTTGATATGTGGTCACATTCATATAGCAGGATCCAAGAAGCTCATTTTCTTACTCTTGCCACCCTGCATATTGTCATTTAAAACAAATAAAATTGGCATCAATATGTCAGGCAAAAATTGGCATCATGTGATTATTTTACTTTTAATTTCTTTGATAATTTTTTAAGTTGAACAACTTATCAAGGCTTATCTGAAATTGATGTATCTTCTTGAAAGCATTGCCCATTCTAATTAGTAGTTGTATTTACTTATTGATTTATGAGTCCATTATTTAGCAAAGATATTAGTTAACTCTCATGTGTTGCAAACACTTTATTGTCAGTTTTCTATTAATTTAGTTTATGTCCCCCCCTTTGACCTATAGAAATGGCATTTTGCAGTGTAATCATTTCTTTTTTTATGATTTCTATTACCTGTAGTGCTATGAGTTGTAAGGCATCTTCTGACCCTATTTTCATCTAGTAAGTTTTCATTTTTTTGTATTTGGATCTCTAGTCCCTCTTAAATTTATTTTGGTGTACTTTATGATGGGGAAATTTGTAATTTTTCTCAAATTATTAGTTAATTATATACATATATGGATAGAGATATATAGATATTACTGTAGATATAGATATAGACATAGATATAAATATCAAGAAGGTTATATTCTGATCCATTGGTCTGTCTGTTATTTCTGCAACACTGTCAACTGATTTAATTATCTGATTTTCCCAAAGAAACTTAGAACCTATCTGTCAAGTCTTCCCCTCGCCCCCCCAAAAATACAGTTGGAATTGAATTAAATTCATATACTGAAGATAACTGACACGTTTCTAATATTGACTTTTCCCACATAGTAACGTGGCTTTATCTCTCAGTTCAAATATTTGTGTGCGTGTGTGTGCGTGTGTGTGTGCCCTTCTCAAGGTTTTGTAGTTTTCCTCATGTGTCCTGCACATTTTTAAAATTTTAGTCTCAGGTATTTAGTAATTTTATTTCTTTGTTAAAAAAATCACTTTCTCATCACATAGGGAAATTACTGATTTAAAACAAATATAGAGTAGGCATGAACTAATTTTTAAAAATATAGAGTAGATATAAATTTACAATCAAACTTGAGCATACAAGAAATATCCTTCTTTATTTTCTTTAAAACAAATTTTGTCTCACCTCAAGTCTACCACCCACCCCTTTTCCATCCTTTTACATTGTCAGGAAAATAAATCACTCCCAGCCCTTATGGAACTTCCTGTCCCTTTCTAAGTTTACTGAGGCACTTACTTCATACTTTGAAAATGGAGCATAACTTAATCGCATCATGGAGGCTGCTGAGACTGTCAGTGTCAGACCCTCATGGAAGATGTGGGCATTTGTACCAACAGACCACAGACTTTTAACTGGGCTGAGAGATCCTGTTCTAAGGGTTGATCCTATTTCAACCACGTTCTCATTTCCCTGGGGTCCTGCCAGGGAATCCTAAAGATCTACAAACTCTTCCCTTCCTAGCCATGGGTATTTTGCACTCCCATCCTTGTTCCCTCTTTTCTTTCTACCATATATATATATATATATATATATATATATATATATATATATATATATTTTAGGATATCAGGTTTCAGTGAAAACTAAAACTAGATAGGGCAACTGTCTGCAAGCAACTTCTGCTTTCAGTGAAGCAACACCCAAATCTGAGGCAAGGGGAATGGAGAATTAATTAACCCTCTCTTCCTGTATGGAGAAAGAGATGAGTGAGAAGTGAGGGAAAATAAAGCACAAATAAATATTTAGGTTAATTTTCTTGACCTATGTATATGAGTTTTATGTGTATTTATAATTAGTCAACTTACTGATCTTTTATTAGTTCTAATAAATTTATTTTATTTTTCATTAGAACTTGTTTCTCAAAAATGATATAGGGGATAATGTTTTTTCTTTCAAATTCAAATATGATCCATTTTCTTGGGTAAGAATTATCTCTTGGAAAGACAATTAGTAAGTCTTTGATTGATAATGCTTCTTATAACCAATAGCTAATCAATGAATTTAGTAGACTATGATGTCCACCTACTTCCCTTTTGTCTATTCCAGTGATTTTCATAGTGTATTCTTAGGTCAGCATCCCCAGGGAACATGTGAGATATGCAAATTAATGGCTTCACTCCAGACATATGGAATCAGAAACTCTGGGATGTGGCCCAGCAATTTGTATTTTAACAAATCCTGCAGGTGAACCTGATACTCACTAAAGTTTGAGAACCACTGCTCTACCTAATAATCAGGCCCCATTTAGCTCATGAGTTCTGTGTTAACTGTCACTTAGGGATAAGGTTATCTCAACAATACACTAAGTCAGTGTTTAACTGAACAACAAAAAAATCAACATTACCGTTTTGTTCCCACAGTTGTATCTTTAGAGAAACATCCCATCATCAACAAGCAATTCCAGATTTGGCCCATAGACATGTGAAATTCATTTAACACTACATGAAAAGTGTGAACATCAAAAAGCCAAAGTTCTTCTTTTTTGCTAAGTTATAGAGATCAGTCTCCTGCTTACTTCCATGTGGTTTGCCGTCTGAAGCTTTGTGATCTTTTTCTGCATTATGTACTAGAAATAACAACTATGCTTTTTTTTCAGTCCAAGTCAATCACTTTGGGAAATTAACTTGATTTTAGGGGCTCAATCCCCTGAAAGAGATATGAGGAAAATGGATGACTTCGATGGATATTAGTGAAAGATCCTCAAAAGCCATACTTTCCTCAAGTTCTTTTCTTGAAAACTTGCTAAAAAAAATGGATGTGGAGAATTAACGCAGAGTTTTCTTATTTGGCATTTTAAAATGAAGTTGCTCTTCCAGAGCAGATACCACTATTTACACCCTCATCTGGACCTTTGTAATTCATGCAGACTTTTAAAAATATGCAGACCTTTTTGTTAGTGTATTGGGGATAGAATCTAAAGGAGGCAAACTCAGTAAAGGAAGGATTTCTTCTGGTCACTTTCTTCCTCCTTGATACAATTCCCTGCCTTTATTTTTAACTATTTTAATTTTAACTTTTTTTTTTTTGAGCCACCCTTGATTATAATCCTGGTTGCAAATTTTGGCTTTACCATATATTAACCATGTGGTCATCTGTTCATTAGTTTCTTCATCTATAAAATGGGTATATTAACCCCTACCACACAGGGTTATCAGGAGTAGTAAATGAGATAATTTAATGTAGGTAAGATGCTTAGAATATTTGTCACCTAGTTACATATTATTAGGATGTAAGAAATAATCTTATGTCCCCCCCCATCATTTTCTAGTTTTTTGGTGTGATTGGAAATAGAAATATTAAGATTTTAAACAACATTTATATCTCTAATTTTCATTTCAAAAATTAGTTATGTGTATGATTAACTTCTATTCCCAATCATTTCAAGAAAAAACTATGTATTAAAATCTTATTTATAAAGGAGGAAATGAGGTCTTTTGATTGTAAATGAGGTTTTATTTACAACCTAGGAAGAGCTTCTAATTTATTCATCAAATAATTCTTTCTAAAAGTTCTTTGAGGTTAGCAGTGTATTTCTCTTTTGCTTTATTTTTGGTCTCTGTTATTGATTGTGACCAAGGAAATTGTAAAATATAGGATAAACCTATTGGGAGCTTCATGAATGTGAATGGCCGGAGGCTACTTGCTCATGTATGTGACTCTACTATGACTGAAGTGAAGAGATGTAAGTTCTGTAACCCAGCAGTTCCAGAATATTTTTTCGCTTGTTATTTAGGATCCATGTTCAACGTAGTAGAACCAGCACATGCCTCATAAGGATAAGCTCCGGTCAATCTAGAAGCCAGGTAGTGGTTCCTAGTTGGCTGCTCTGAAGACGTCTTTTGATGCAGCTTGGGTTGGGGAGAGAAAGAGATGTAATGATGCTATCTTGTGTGAGTGAATCAGGTGAGGTAAAGGCCAGGAAACATGATGACATGGAGCAGAGCTCCATTCATTACCAATATGTGATTTGATCACACAAATATGCAGGCAGATTTATTTTAGTTAGTTAGTTAGTTAGTTAGTTAGTTAGTTAGTTAGTTAGGTCAACAAAGAATTGAGGGCCTAGTAAAGGCAAGCCACTTAACAAACCACAGTTTCAGATCTCAGGGGAAGTAGAGCGGTGTGGAAGAGAAGGATGCAACAGACAAATCAGCAGCAAGCCACCTTTTAAGATTTGCTAAGGGTAGGAGAGAGCGCAGCGCTGAATGAGGGATTAACTGGAGAGAATGAATATTTACATCTGGCATCCCATATCAGGTTTTACTTCCATCACCATTGTTTTCTTCAAATCTAAGAGTAATTTTTCCAACATAAGAATGCCATGTGAATGTATTTGTAAAGTTCTGGATGCTCTCACAGTTTCTGGAACATTAGATGCTTCAGAGTCTTTGCTAATACTATTTAGTGTCATTTATCATCCCAAGATTTCTATGAGGGTCTTTTTAAACGTGAAGCATTGCCCATACTTTGGACAAGGGGCAAGTCTAAGTCTGTTTGGGAACTGTGCCAAGGTATGGTTCTCTCATGATTTACAACTGTCCTAATGCTGTGCTCCTCAACAGCACATTTGGTCACTCCCACTTCTCTCTCCTCCGCAAACTTAGCTGACATCATGGTGCCAATAGTTTAATTTGTCACCCTGTCACCATTCCCCACGCTGTATCTTAGTGGTGTAGCCTTTAGCCAGGGGTTTTGTAGGAGGACTCCAATAGTAGACTACTGGAGTGATCAATTAGGATAAAGGTGAGGGCATGATTGTAGGGGGCTTTTATCTCAAATTTCACCCCCCTCCCCCGCTATGGGTTGCTGTTTCCTCTACCTTTGCAGGTTGCCAACTCCCCATGTATAATTTTTCTCTATGGGTTTAAAATAGTGTTTCTTTGACCCGGTCAGAGCACTGTCCAGCAGATGGCTTTATTTTCTTTATCACTAAGCAACTCTTGCTCATGTAATCACTATGCTCCGTGTATTTGGGCCTGAATGGTTCATCGTGGCAATTTGTAACATTTGTAATATAGTTAAGTAACTCTGGAGTCTTGGCTTTTAACACTCTCATCCAATTATGAGCTGAACTATGTGTTTATGGCTATTACTAAGTTCCTTGGGTAGAGATCAAGTCTGCCAGAAGTATTAATGATTGATTGAAGTAGATGAAATATTTCTTTTTTTTTTTCACTATTATGGAACTTTTTGGTGGAAATTCTTGCAATTCATCTACTTTACTGATATTACTTGTCATATGTATTCTGGACATTATGACTGATTTGTATATTTGAGCATTGTTATTGATTCACTTCAGTGAATTGTGTGGTTTTAAAAATTGGAAACTGATAGTTGGAGATTTCTATTTGAGGAAGAAAAGGCCAAGAAATTGAGCTTTCTTTAATTATTTAATGCTACAGCCAGAAAGGACATGAAGAAATTTTTGTTTATAACACAGTTCCCAGTCATGGGAGGGCACCTTGTGGTCAGAATAATTTTCTCAGTAATATTAACATTTATTCAATGTTGAGCAAAAGTTCAAATCCCCACTTTTGGCCACATTTCCAACTTCAAACAAACACCTACCTCTATATTTTTTTAAGGATACCACTTCTAAAGTCTGCACATATATATGTTTTTCAGATATGTACCCTTCTTGCCATTGAATATTTAATTTCTCTGTCATGTCTTTTTCGAGTTTCAATATCAAAATGTTCGATTTCATTTTCAATATGTCAAATGTTATAATTTAACATAGAGATTTTTTAGCCACATAGACTGAAACAGGTCTTCAAAAGATGGAAACATATATGGTACTAATCTGTAATTGTACATGCCACACAGAATTCCAGAAAACTGGAGAGCTTGAAGCAATTCAGGTTTAAGAGGGTTGGTGGGAGGCTTTCAGAAAAGTTTGGAAACCCAATTCATGAGTACTGAACATGTGGTTCCTGGTCTTAGACTCCGCTCGTGAAAGAAAAGCAGCAACAACAAGGAAGTGTTGTTTCCTTGGGGTAGGTACAGCTCCATGACAAATAGAAAGTGAAGTTCTGTAGGTTATTTTTATGACAGGTCTTTCAGAGAATTTGCTGAGTGGTGAAAAGGAGGGACAATGCAGAAGAAACGTATAACTTCAAACAGTTTCTCAAGTACCTAGCAAAGGCAGGAAAATGGCTAACCACATTCTGTAAAAAGCAAAGCCGAATTTGCTTGGAAAAATCAGTTATACCAAAAAAAGTATAAGATTTCTCATTTGTGGAATGCTCATTCATTGCCAGTATGCCTTCATCTGATCACCTATAGCATCCTTCAATGGAATGAGACTTTCGCGTTCAGCTAGGGCGTGACCCCTGCCCCTCTCTTTTTGTGACAAGAATACTGGGGCCAAGCCAGGAAACAGCATCTCATTTTAGGTCGCACAATGAATTATGGCCACTCCATGGCTAGAGTGTGAATCACCTCAGTGTAGTCATCTTTCACACACAAACCCCTGCCTCAATATTATGAATGAACCAGGGAGAGCCCTGTCACAGCACCTGAAATCCCATCAGCAGAAGCCCAGCAAGGCAATAGTGACATAGAATAGAAGCAGGCAATCCCAGGGATCAACTCTGCTGACATTCCTCCAACAGGATGGTAGAACTCGTAGGCAAGAAGACTAGATAATGCCTTGCAAATTTAAAGCCAGGCTTTACTGAAGGGAACTATGGAATATAGGTGAGTGGCGACTGCTCTATTTTTCTACAACTCTTATTTCTTTGTGGGTCCTGATTCTGCAGACATGGCACAAAGCTTTAAGGTCAATTGTCTGTCATTCCTTTCCCTTTTTCTGGGTTCTGTCATCATTCCTGGAAGCTTATGTCAGGGCCTGGGTAGAAGAAGGACCCTCCTGTTCCTTGGTCCTGAGTCTACCTTGATGTGTTCTTCATTCCCGTCTACATGGCCGCTTAGGTCTAGCAAATCTCCCTGCTGCTTTGGAGGCTTTCTTAGGGCACAGCAAGTCTCTAGGACTTTGTCAGCTTAGAACCAAGACGTGCACTGAGTTTGGACCACAGACACTTTTTTTTTTTTAACTCAAAAAAGTTTTAAGATTCTGGAATTTTTTCTTGAATAATGTAATTTTCTGGTATCTCTTGAAAAATTAAAAATGCATTGACTAGTGTCAACATTCTTGCATGGGTGCTCCCCAGGCAGCTGGCTGGTTCTATCCCCCCCACCCCAGCCCCATTTAGATGGGACATGGGCTCTCCAGTTCTGCACAGTCCCCTCCATTCCCTGTTGTTTTGCACGTGGCTCTGTTCATCCACTTGCGTTTCCTGTACTTCACCTCAATGCTGCACGCTCACATTCTCTCTGTGGGGCTTGTCACTTTCTGAGTAGCTTTTGGATTATTGTCACAGGCCTCTCTACTTCTGGACCTATAGACCTTCCTTAATTCATCACCTCTCCTCATTCCTTTCCCCCACCGACCAGAGAGAAGCTTTGTGATCTGCGGATGGTAGAGTATGACATTTTTTTGTTGTTGTTGTGGGGGGAAGGGGAACAGGACTTTATTGGGGAGCAGTGTGTACTTCCATCTTTTCCAAGTCAAGTTGTCCTTTCAATCTTAGTTGTGGAGGGCACAGCTCAGCTCCAAGTCCAGCTCCAGGTCCAGTTGCCGTTGTTAGTTACAGCGGGCGCAGCCTACCATCCCTGACGGGAGTTGAACCGACAATGTTGTGGTTGAGAGGACACACTCCAACCAACTGAGCCATCCGGAAGTTCAGCGGCAGCTCAGCTCAAGGTGCTGTGTTCAATCTTAGTTGCAGGGGGCACAGCCCACCGTCGCTTGCGGGAGTGGAGGAGTCCAACTGGCAAGCTTGTGGTTGCGAGCCCGCACTCCAACCAACTGAGCCATCTGGCCACCCAGGAGCTGAGCGGAGCTCATTGACTTCATTCTAGTTGCGGAGGGCGCAGCTCGCTGGCCTATGTGGGAATCCAACTGGTAGCCCCGTTGCCCAGAGCTCGTGTTCTAACCAGCTGAGCCACCCATCTGCCCCTGGCAATGACATTTTGACTATTTTCAAAGTCTTAGTACCCTGAGAGTACGTGGTTTTGAAATTCAAATGACCATATTAAAGATTATTCCCCTTTTCTGTACTAACACATACTTACCCTGAGTCAGTGAGTACATCTCTCCCAGATGTCTTCCAGTTGCCCTCCAAAGCCACTCTTCACCTTTTTCCTATTCTCTCTGCCCACAAAAGTGATTTATATAGACTGTCTCAATGGACTTCCTACTGGATTTGGTTGATAGATCACATCGCTAGGAAATTCAAGGTAGGGAGGAGAATAAAGTTGAGGCATTTATTTCTTGTTTCTGTCTCCACATTCTGGTAACTGCTCCTTGTCGTCATGCTTTTTTAGTGACAGTGCCACACTTACCAGCCTGCGAGAGTGCCCTAGTCACGGTGACTGCTAAACCCTTCCCACACCTTCATAAATGTCTCCTTTCAAATTACTCAATTTGAAAGTACCATCTGTTTGCTGTGGGGACTCTAACAGATGTAACATTCCATGCAGTTGTTTATCCACGGGCATATTCAATAATATTTATTCATATTTTAAGTTTCATCTAAAAATAAATCCGTGTTAAAATGTAGCATCTGAACCATGAAGCAATGTAAGAATTTTCTACAAAACAGTCATGTGTGGTTCAAAACATTTGAGAATAACTGAATTGAAGCTTTTAAACTCTTACAGCACAACCTTTTAACATACAAGGAATCCCCAGTTCACCAGTTTCTAAGAGAACCTGATAATATTTAAACTGATACAGAGCAGGAAAAAAAAAGGGTGAGGGAGTAATTTAAGATCTCCAACAACTGAAAAAGATATACCAATAAGAAGTTGATCATGACCTTTACCATACCCTGGGTGTATATTAACAAGTAACAGAAGACACACAGCTCCACTCAGTTAAATTTTTAATACTCGTTGAAACAGTGTCTGAGGTTAGGGACTCAGCTTGGGAATCACAACCACCCAGTGAAACAGGGTACCTTTCCTACCTCTTTACGAGTGCTCTGACCTTGTCTGTCTTTTTCTCACCTTAAGGTCACTCAGCCATGACAATGGGATGTGTCATTCATGCTAGTGGCCTTTGTAGAAAATGAAAAGTGAAGTATTTGCTGGCACATGTTTAATAGCCAGGGAAGAAATAGTGTTTTCAGCCATTTCTACATACTGCTCAGAACACCTTAATTAGGTCTAGCCTGTTATATGAAGCTATTGTCATGTGCTTCCTAATGAAGATTGGGTCAATGATAGACTGCACATACGATGGGGATCCCGTAAGATTACAGCAGAGTTGAAGAATTCCTAACACCTAGTGACACCATAGCCATGTTAACATTGTAGCGCAATGTGTTATTGACATGTTTGTGGTGATCCCGGTGTAAACCTACTGTGCTGTCAGTCACATAAAAGTATAGCATACATAATTATGTACAGTATATAATACTTGGTAATGATAATAAACAACTATGTTACCAGTTTATGCACTTACTGTACTGTACTGCTAATCATTATTTTAGCGTTTACTCTTTCTACTTATAAGAAAAAATACTGTAAAACAGTATGTCATGTTACACTGACAACACCCTCAAGCATCTTGTGCTTGCTATGTCTCTTGATTGGATCATTTTCTCTTTTCTAAGCATATGAAATCCACTGCTAATGTTGCCAGTGAGATGCCATGTTGAATGATTGACCTGGAAACAAAATTAAAAGTGGTTAAAGGCTATAAAGGTGGAAAATCAATGATGGTTATTGCTTGCTAGTCAGGCATGTCCCATTCCACCATGGCTATGATTTTGAAGAAGAACAAAGTGAATGAAGCTGTAAAAGGATCTGCTTCATTGAAGGCAATGAGACTAACACAATTTGAGAAGGACCTATATCAGACATGGAGAAACTTCTATGACCTGAATTAAAGACTAGACACAGAAGCATATCCCTCTCACCACCATGATGATCAAAACCAAAGCAAAAAGTTTGCAATGTTGAAAGTAAAAGCTGGACCCAACTACAATGTTGAATTTACTGCTAGCTCTGGGTGGTTTAAGTGATTCAAGAAGAGTTACTCATTACATAATGTGAAAGTGAGTGGTGACTGTGAGGGCTGATATGAAGGCAGCTGAAGAATTTTTGGAAATGCTAGATAAGCTGATTGTGGATGAAAATTACTTGCCAGAGCAAATATTCAATATGGATGAAGCCTCCCTATTCTGGAAATGAATGCCTGAAAGGACTTTTATCCATAAGGAGGCCAAGTCAATGCCATACGTGTACAATATGTGGCTTCAAGGAGAGGGCTGGAGGGATAGCTGCCATTGTACCTGTGTTGAGCCTTTCCCCCACGTGGCCAAATCTGAACCTGTATTGTCCTGGTGAACTCTCCACTCCCTCCCTGATGCTGACTCCCTTGGGCCCCACCCCACCCAACTCAGTCTCTCCCTGTATGTCTCTGGCACCTCCTTAGCCACTGTCAATAAACAATATTTTAAAAATAAATTTAGTGTAGCATAAGTATACAATGCTTATAAAGACAATAGCAATGTACAGTAATGTCCTAGGCCTTCACATTTACCCACCAGTCACTCACTGACTCGCCCAGAACAACTTCTAGTCCTGTGTGCTCCATTCATAGTAAATACCCTATACAGGTGTACCAATTTTAATTTTTCATACAATATTTTAATTGTACCTTCTCTTCATTTAGATTTGTTTAGTTACATACATACTACTATGTTACAATTGTCTACAATAGTTGGTACAGTAATATGCTATACAGGTTTGTAGCCTAGGAACAATGTAAGTGCCTTCTATGATGTTCATACAACAAAATCGCCTAATAATGCATTTCTCAGACATCTCCCTATTGTTAAGTGACGCATGATTGCATTGTGAAAACTGGCTTTCTTCCTTGGTTACCTCTTAAATAATTTATAAATCATTCTGTGACTGATAAATTTATTAATCACATATGTGTGGGTATTCATACATGTGAAATCTGAGGTTGTATCTAAGCAGAGAAAGATCACCATTAGCCAGAAATTTGTTTTTTACAAAACTACTTCAAACCACTTGCTTCATTCTTAGTTGATTTCTCTCCAGAGCAGTTTTTTTCTTTTTCCCCCTCTTTTTCTTGCTGATAACACAGTGCAATTTTGGACTGTCTACCAAAATAGCTGTGAAAAATGATCTTATTAGAGCTGAAGGAACTTCGTTATATTGAAGTGCTTTTCTGAAAAAATATTCTAAAACATGAAAAATGACCATCAGAACAGGAGAACAAGATTTCTGAGAGAGTTCTGTTCTTCCCTCTGCTCTGAGGTCCCTCTTTTTTCATTAGCTCTGCCTGTTCTCATCACTTTCTGAATAGCAGCATGGTTGATAAATCCAGCCTTTTCCTATGTGTAATGCCCTCTCCTCAGTGTCATTTCTTTTAGAGATTATATTTACTATCAATACTTCAAGTACTCATTTAAACAAATTATACATTTAAACATCTTCCCCTTTGTCTCTTGTTTCATATGATTTTAATAGTTTAGGCCTTCTCAAACTCCTCTTAGAACAAGATAGAAAAATGATACATAAAGCAAAAATTTAAAAGAAAACGCAAAAATTAAAATGAGCTGATTTGTTGTAAGAGACAACCTATTTATGGATAATTTAAAAATGTATCTCTGAATCTTCCCACATGGATGACTTCTAAAACTAAAATTGTTATCTCATGCTCTCTCTTGAGCACAAGTTCTGCAAAGAGAATGGTTCTGAAAAACCATTTTATGCCCAAGATTCTCCATCATTTCAGATTTAACATAATCAAGATCAAACTCAAAGGAAACTTCCTCCTACCAGCAGGGGAAAAAAAAAAACTTTCAGATTGTCTGTCTCTGTCTATGATAACAAATAATCTGTTTTCAGTCTCAGTAAACAAGTGTCAGGTGTGTATGTATGTGTGCATACACACACATGCTTGTATGTGTGTGGGAGTTATTCTTTTTCATATTGATTTTCTCACTTCTCTTTGTTCACATCCACTCAGTTTTCAAATCCTGATTCTTCCCTTGAAATGACCCTTAAAATCACACTTCGTCTTCAATCCAGTTGTTTGTTTGCTGATTTATTTATTTATTTAATTCCAAGCCACTGTCCCCTCACTCTGGACTATCATAATACCTGCTCAGCTGGTTTCCTATCTCTTTTCTCCTCCTAGATTGTAAATTACTCAATTGTAGGTCTTATGTCTCACAACTTTCTAGTCTTGGCATATGCCTCCTTTCTGAAAAGGACTTCATTAATCTGGACTCTTGATGCTGCTATTCTTAAAATTTTATCAAGTATACTTCAATTACCTGCACCTGATTAACAGCTGCAGTGATATTTCCTAAAGTAGAGCATCTTTCTATATGTTGCTTTGATAACTTACTGTGTTCATTCTTTCCCTTGGCTGAAAAAACACATTGCTTACCAATGTGTTTTATTTAGGACTATCTGGTAGCCAAAGCATGATATTTAATGTAATTGATGTCTCTTATTTACTAATGGGTGTTACGTCATCATTATTTTTTTAAAAAATGCTACTGAATTGACATCTGATTAAGGATACGTGATTGAGGTTAAAAGCCCATGAATGTTTGGAGATACTTGTTTATAGTATGTACCGTGCAATGTGGTAAGCTATCTATAGACTGCAGCTGGCTTTTCCATCTGTTGATATTCTGTACTTGATGTGGCTAAGTGGGCATTGAAATGCTCAACTTCAGTGTTTCTTCCTACCTACTGAAGGGCAAATCACTCACTGGCTACAATAATCTGATGAAATCTAAGTGAGCAAAAAAGGAAAATGGGACAAGATACTTTTATAGAGTTATATAAGTGACTATGATACACGCATATATTTCTGTATGTATTTTAACTCATTTGTATCAGGGTAGTTTTAAATGAGAGTGTTATTCTAAATGTGAGGCACTTAGAGGTCCATGCAGTTATGTTAATTTATTATGAGAGAGTTGGAGTTACAGGCTTTGGGTATTTGTCATTAAGTTTACCTATTATTCTATATCTGCATCTCCCACCCCCTGTTTTGGGTATATGTGCAAGACTGAATTCACTGGAACTCTTGTGGTTGGATAAAGTATATGACTAGTTTTGGCCAAAGAGTTACAAGTAGGAGTTTCCCAGACTTTCATTGTAGTGTATGACCTGTCCTTTGCCATGATGACCAGCAGTGACCTTGATAATGGATCCCACAATGAAGATAACATGAAACACATCTATAGATAACTCTTACTGTACATGTACTTGAGAAAGAAAAAGAAAACTTTTGAGGTTTGAAGCCACTGAGATAGGAACAGTGTTTGTTACTACCTCATACCTAGCATCTCCTGACAGATACTCTTAGTGTGATTCTGGCTTTAAGTGTCCCTGGCTATATGACCCTCTCACTGTTTTCTCTTATCTGAAAAAAAAAGAAAAGAATATATTATCGAAGTGCTTACCTCATAGGATTATAACAAAGACCAGATTAGATAATAATATATGTGAAAATGTTATACAAATAAAGTGATATACATACGTAGGTGCTATTATTTTTCAATGATAGACAATTTAGGAACTTTAAAACTATTCTTAATTTTAAAGGTAATTTATGCTGATGGTAAATCCAAACAGTAAACTAGGGTAAAAGTGTAAGAAATAACATTCCTTCCCAATACCACCCCATTACCCACATTCCTAATTCTAGAAGTATCTACTGTTAAAAGTTTCTTGAGAATAAGCATAAAAACATTTTTAAGCATATTTTTTCAACTTTTTTGTCACTTTATAATATATTAACATTTTCCTCATTTTTCTTTTTAGTGGCTTCATAATACTCTGCTGAATAAATGAACCACGGTTTATATAATTTGTCAATCAAAACTTTTTTCTTTGAAAAGATGAACATTCCTTATTACTTAACTCAAGTTTAATTATGTTTTTAAATGTATGCAAGAAGGAGAGCAGTAGAAACAAAACAACAATATTTATGACTTGGGATGGCAAACACTGGTGCCTATAGAGACCAGGTAAGTTACTTATTTAATTAATAAATCAGAGCTGTGGGCTCAGGAAGACATTAGAAGGAGGGAGAAGAAAGAGGGAAGGAGAAGAAACAGACAGAGAGAGAAAGATAAAAGAGAGGAGAAAAGAGAGAGAATTGTTGCCATCGGGAAAACACATGCCTTTCTAAAGGCAGCAGCTGCTACTCAACTGTAGCCCATTGTTTTCACCATCAGTTCTATTTCAGCATTGGCAAATATGATTTTCAAGAGAATTAAGAAATCCCAATATTTGTATGTATGATTTTGATTTTTTTTAAAGCCAGAAACTAAACCAGAAGCTTAATTTGTAATGCACAAGCCAAATTAAATTTGAGGTGGGGGCAACTGGGTATAGTCAAAGCATAGTTTATGATCATCTCTTAAAAAGTACAATAGTGGCACAGAGTTGGAACATACCTTAAGGAGTATAACTACATGTTATGATCTTGTCTACATGATACAAGTGTTTCATGCCATGGAAGCCTTCCTGCCTCTAATTAGGTTTTTTAAACCCACACAACCAACCGATTACAGAAATCCTGGAAGAAAACTCATAATAAAACCGCACTTTTATTTCTACCTCGGTATTGTGCTCTAAAGAACTGAGGATCATATGAAAGGAGCATTCAGTGACTCTCTTTAAACTGCCATTTACTCCCTCCTTTCATATCATGACCAAAACGGAGTTATGCATATTAATTTGGAGGCAACTTGACTTCTGAATGGTACTGAGTAAAAAGCATTCAGTATAGCACAATGCATTGCTTTAAACGCAAATATTTTATTAAAATATTTTGAATAACACACAATTTGTTTCTATATTTTTCTCATAATTGGTTAGTTGTTCAGTGTAAATGTTGATCAATCAAAAACATAAAAATACTTTTATGAAAATTGACACAGAAATCTAGCATTGTTGTCCATTTATGCTAGTTCTTTAGATCGCAGTGTTAAGTGCTATATAAAATCAGATAGACGCAGATTGCACACTTTTTAAAATAGTGAAATCCTGGCTCTGCATAATATTTTGAAGTCTATGTTGCTTTAATTAGTAAAACGAATCATGTTTTACTGAGAGGAAGGGGAGATATTTGGAGGTAGAATCAAATTCATCTATCTTGTAATGTTGAATATACACTTATTTATACTTATTTATAAGTTATAACGAATAAAACTCTGTTGACTCAAAGTGTGGTCAAGATTTGGAAGTTATTCTTATATAAGGATTCTATTATAAAATGTAAATTTATGGTTCAACAAAGTTTTGTCTCATTTGATTCAGATGCTGAGAAAATTCTTCATTTTTTGATATGTCTGAATATCTTCTTCTTTCCAAACTTGGTAATTTTCAGGAGTCTAATAATAACTCAAATCCATTTTTAAAAACCTGCCAAGAGGACCCACTTTTCTGTCTGATTTAACTAATGTAACTATTATATTTAATCTGTTTAGTTGGGAAAAATTAGTTTGTGGCTGCAAATGGCTGTCTGCATTAATTATATCCAAATGAACAGAGTAATTTTTAGAACTTTTCTGCTATTAATTTTTCTTTGCTTGGTTAAGTTTTCCCCATCTGTTTCAGAACCAATAGAGGAAATACACACACACACACACACAAACAAGTGTATGTGTGTGTGTGTGTACACTTTCTCTTAAGATAAAAAGCATGACTCAGGCACAGAGTTTGAACCTATCTTAAAGAACATAACTACATATCATGACTAGATCATCTGTGTTCCATACATATAAAAATGTGAATACACACAAACACACACACACAGGTGCCAAAAAATGTATCCACATTTTAAGAAAGGAAAAAAAAACTATTAAAATTATGCTGATGGTAACCACTTTGAGCACCTCCTGTAACTGCAGAAGTCAAATGTGACTTGTATTCATCTTTTGTTATTGTTATATAGTGAGTGTTACAATTTTAATACAGCGTTTTTCCTTTATTAAAACGTGTATACATTTTTTGGCACTCTCTGTAAAATATGTAAGGCTGGGGAGTGGCAAGTCTGAAACTCATGGGGTAAAGCACCTGGGTGTCTTCCTTAACTTGGCTGATGTCTCCCCTAAATAAAGGCTTTATTTCCCAACCTCCTTTGCAGCTGGTTGTGACCATGTGACTAAGTGCTGGCCAGTAAGATATAGATAAAAGTGATGTACACAGATGCTAAGAGATGCCCTTGGAATAATGACATGTATATTTCTTCTTCCACTCATAGTACTTGGTTCAACAGTAAACAATTTTAACATGATCCTAACTATATAACCTTTACTTACTATTTGTTTATTTGTTTGTGTGTTGGTTTATTTTAGCATCAATCAAGGAATAACTGAATAAAAGTTAAATTATGCTTATTTAAATATTTTAAATGTAAAATAAATGGTAGTAAAAAGTAATTATGAAGTGGGGGCCAAATACCATGTGTAGTTTTTACTACTGCAAAGAAGGATTGAAGTATATAATTGAAATGTACAATCAAGAGAGATAATAATATAACTTTCAAATATCAAGAGAAAGAGGTTGGTACTGAGATGGGGATAGTAAAAATGAGTTGTCCTTTTTTCTTTAAATGGGGGCCATATATCAAGAATTAGCAGCCTTAGTTCATCACAGAGAGTAGTATGGTTACCTGAAGAACCTCAAACAAAAACCATTAAAGGTGGTTGCCTTTGGGGAATGAAATGGGAACAGTAATGGAGTATATGAGTGGGAGAGTTTCATTTTATGCCTCGCTATACCTTTTATTTATTAAATATGTGTATGTACTAGCTTGATACAATACTATCAATAATAACAATAACTTGTATAGGCATACCCAAACTTTAAAAATAATGCCATCATAATTTTATTGATGTAACTTTTCCCCCATGTAATGGTGCATGTGCATGTAGTATGTTAATCTCATTCCCTCCATTTTATTCCTAGGCCATGGACTAATGTTTTTGTTTTCTCTTTTAGAGGATAGTTATAGGAAAAATGAGAGTACAGTAATCATTTATTCTTTGTTGTTAAAAAGTTCTGAAACCCATCACTAGATAGGATACCCTCCTCTCTGTGGTCATCAGACTAATTCAGAAGTCAAACATATTCTTGCTTATCTGGCTTGTTCTGGTTAAATAGGCCAGCCTGGCTGTACCTCAAGTGAATTTCTCAGAAGTTACGTATGGCCTTCTACTCAGAAGACCTTTCCCACAGATAACTCCTAACCCTTTCCTAACATAACATCAACCATATTCTAATATATATTAGAATATATATATTAGAATATGGTTGATGTTATAGAATTATTACATAATTAGAATTATATATTCTAATATATATTAGAATATATACATATATTAGAATTTGGTTGATGTTATGATAGGAAAGGGTTAATAGTTATCTATATATAGTTATCTATATATCTATATATCTATATAATTATCTATATATAGTTATCTATATGTATATCTATCTATCTATCTATCTATCTATCTATCTATCTATCTATAATTTTATATACTGTATTGTCCCGAAAATAAGACCGGTCTTATATTAATTTTTGCTCCAAAAGACGCATTAGGGCTTATTTTCAGGGGATGTCTTATTTTTTCATGTACAACAATCTACATTTATTCATTTATTCATGTACAAAAATTTACATTTACTCAAATACAGTCATGTCATCTTCTGGAACATCGTTATAACTCTCCAAACCCCAAATTCTGGCTTGAATTTCTTACAATTCCATTTCCTGTAGATCCATTGGCCCCAATCTCTCACATCCAGCAGCTCTCCTTAAATGAGCACTTCTTGTCCATGTAGACTGCTCGCACCAGCAGTGCATTGGCAACACAGCTGTCAGTGATTTTATCCCATGAATTCTTCACCCAAGTCACGACCTCTTTCAAGCTAGGCTTCACAAAGTTTCCATGTTGATTTCTCTCCATTCTATTTTCAATCATGTTGATTTCTCTCCATTCTATTTTCTCTCCAATCAATTTTCAATTGATTTCCACGCGCAAATGGTCCTTGAATGGCTTGTTTATTGCAATATCAAGAGTCTGGAGGTAGGCAGTCATTCCTGCAGGAATCATTATTTGATCTATTCTTCTCTCTGCAAGGAAGTTCTTCATGTCTTTAGCGCGGTGAGTGCTGGCTGAATCCCAGACTAACAGACCTCTTTGACCACCTCGCAAAATGAGTGGCAGCATTAAATCGACCCACTTCCTTATACCTGCTTGTGTGCACCAGGCTTTTTCGGTTTCAAGAACATAAATGCCTGAAACGCATTCAACCTTATCTTTCTTGCCCTTAGTGATAGTTAGAGGTGGGACTTTCTTTCTATCCAGACTGATTGACAAAATACAGGTAACATGTGCAATTTCATAACCAGCAGAGGGAATGTAGATTGACGAGGCACCCCTCTGATCAATTGTCATTTGAGATCTTTGGCCCACAAACACTGCAGTTTCATCCATAGGCATCATGTTGGAGCGTGAGCATTTAGAAAGGTTGATGCCATCAACAAAGGACTTGAATGCAAGTGCACGTTTAACAACTTCAGTATCTTTTAGCTTGAACAGTGCTGTCAGTCTTAGAGACAGTTCATATCGCAGAAGGAAGCCATCCAGCCAGTTTGTGATGCTTTGAATTCTTCTGGGGATATTTCTAACTGTGGTGCCATTGCAAGGGCAAATGTTTGAATATCAGCCCTGTGCACAACCAAAGCCTTTGCTCTCCTGTCAGCAATCCATTCACAGATGATGTCTTCCAGCTCAGGAAATAATGGTTGCCGACCTGATCCACGCTGAGCTTTTTAGCATTTTCTTCATCCACCTGTTGACTGAGGTTATCGTACTCTGCGCACCATTTTCAGACCATTCGGAGATCCAACTTCTTCTCTTTGCAGAAGGCCATAAGATTCTTGACCCGGAAGTCCTCCACGATTCCTTTCTTGTACTCGACGGAATAGCTCTTTCTATTTGCACTCATCTTATTTGGGGGTCAAAATATTATTCCCTTTAAATCTACCATTAAATCAAGTGTTAACTGAAGACTTATGAGACAGGAGTTGCAACAAAAATGATGACAGTTAAGAATGTCACAATAGCGATGAAAAATTGCAGGCACCCAAATTCAGAAAATGTGTCTTTATTTCACATGAGTGCATTAAGTACATGCATTACAACACACACCATATTGAATTATGAAGATTCATGCTAGACACAACCATGTCTGTTTGTTATCAGGTGCACGCATTATTTGTGCGTTGTGTCTGTACTCCGATTGGTTGGTCATTTGACAATAAGTCTCGAGTTCATCTGTTTACATAAGTGTTTACCTCTCGCCCAAAGGCACCCGCTTGGGTATTTACAAATACTTAATTATAATTTGTGTTATCATTTATTTTAAGTATTAATGTCAATAATATTATTTATCTATATTTAACTATATATTAATATTAGTATTTTACAATTCAATACATCCATCGTGTGTTGCAATGGATGTACTAAATGCGTCCGTCTGGCTGACCATCTTAACCGGGGCTTATTTTTGGGGTAGGGCTTATATTATGAGCATCCTGAAAAATCATGCTAGGGCTTATTTTCCGGTTAGGTCTTATTTCCGGGGAAATACGATATATACCAGGGGTGCCAAAAAATGTATACAAGTGGACACTTTGGTCAACGTTGCTCAAGTAGTTTGCTGTAATCAGAAGTGTCTAGACACTGATGGTAACACTTTGAACACCTCTTGTAATTGCAGAAGTCGAACGTGATTTGTATTCATTTTGGTATATATTGAGTATTACAATTTTAATAGTTTTCTCCTTTCTTAAAATGTGTATGCATTTTTTGGCACCCTCTGTATATTGCTGTGGAGCGTCAATGAGCTCAGTTAGCTCATGACAGTCCACAGTGGAGACAGGTTTGCTTAGAAAGTAGGTGTTTGGGTGTGATTAGGATATTTGTATGTCCATTACAAATGGACAGTAATGTCCATTAACTGTCATTCCCCGTCCTTCTTACGAACTCCTTCCATTTCCCTGTGGTCTTTTACCCATGTAACCTGAATACTGATGAATAGCAGGACTCGTAGGATAGAATGGACAGAATCAAAATCAAATAACTATAATTTTGGGGGGGCCTCCTTCAGTTTTACTTAGTGGAGGTGGTTCTTCCTCTGTCTCTAGATGAAAACTTTGTTTTTCCCATGATGTTTCTGCTGACTCTTTGATAATAAAATACCGTAACATCACTTGACAGAACAATCACAGTCTCAGTTCAGAATTTACAATATCAAGTTGTGTGTATTAAAACTCTGAATTAGATTTAAAGTTTACTTTTCTTTCTTTTACCAAGTATGAGATCTGTTATGTGCTGGCTGCTTAAAGTGGAGGAAGGGCACAGTCCTTGTATATTCTTTTTGTACCTACCATTTTGTCTCCTTCAGTAACTTGAAAACTGAAGTTTGTGATTTTACCAGAGGGAGAAAGGGAAGGTTAGAGTGGTGAGAGGTGTAGGAAAGTTCTTCCTTGACAGTGGTTTCATGCCTTAAAGTTTCTTCAGAGGTTCCCAGAACTGCTGATCTTGATGTTCACTTGACCTGAGTGGTTGTATTCATTTTAACAGTCACTCATTGCTTTTTCAATAGGATTACCAGAACAAACAAGCCAGCAAACGAACAAAAAACAGAAATCCTGAATATCAGGTAAACAATGAATGATTTTAGCTGAAATTCAAATTTAACTGGACATCCTATATTTATTTTTGCTAAATATGGCAACCTGACGTGGAAGGGCATTTCTGAAGGCTGTCTGATCTTTGGGCCAATCAAATCTGGATATTTTATCATGCTACGCTCTAGTACCAGAATAATGTTTTTCTCTACTCAAATACCTTTGCACAAATATAACCTCTCCAAAGGCCTTCACGGACCAATTGGGTATAGATTGTGAATTTATCTTTTTTACGTAGCTATCTGTTCCCAAAACGCAACTCAAAGGTTAACCATTTACTACATTAAAAAGCTGTACTACCATGTTTCCCCGAAAATAAGACCTAGCTGGAGAATCAGCTCCAATGCATCTTTTGGAGCAAAAATTAATATAAGACCTTATTTTATTATATATAAGACTGGGTATAATATAATATAATATAATATAATACAATATAATATAATACTGGGTCTTATACTAATTTTTGCTCCAAAAGACGCATTAGAGCTGATTGTCCAATTAGGTCTTATTTTCGGGGAAACATGGTAGTACCTACATATGATAGAGTTGCTTAAACCAACAAAAACAAAATCTCATTACAATCAGTGGCTGTAAGAAGTAACCTTTCTTTCATCTCAGTCAGTATCTAGAAAAACAATTTACAGATAGTCAATGCTTTATGAACATTTGGTGAATGACTCATATGGTTATCTGTGGTTCTATTATTTAATAATTTCACCAAATTTAAATTCCACTATAGCTTATCTATCACCACCAGATTCTGTATAGTAGTAGGCTTATAAACATGATTAAAGGAATCCTGAAAGGGCATCATGATTAAGCAGATCCCAATAATTAATGTATTTTGAAGTATATTATAAACATTTAATAGCAGTGATTATTAGAGCAAACCATTTTTTACAGTATTGGGGCAGTAGAATTTTGTTTCTCTCAGGACCATTAAAAAGGCAGCTCTGCCTCAGAATGCTATAGTTTATCCCCTCTTCCTATACCTATTCCGATTCTGAGCAAAGTCCATTCCTATAAGTTTGACTCATTATTTCTCACAAGACTGAAAGCTGAGTAGTTTTACTCAACAGATAGCAATTTAATGTAATTTCTCAAGGTCACTCAGAAAATTTGCAAGGGAGAATATAATTTCTTAAGAAAAACAGTTTTTAAAGCTCTTTGTCTCTAATACCACTTTCTTGGCTAGCCAATTGCATGTAGCCAAAAAGGTAAAATGAATGCAGTTTAATAATTTCTTTTCTTTTCTTTTTTTTTAAGTTTATTGTGGTGACAATTGTTAGTAAAGTTACATAGATTTCAGGTGTACGATTCTGCAATACATCATCTATATATCACATTGTATGTTCACCACACAGAGTCAATGCTCTTTCTATCACCATATATTTAATCCCCTTTACCCTCATTTACCACCCCCCTTTTCCCTTACCCTCTGGTAACCACTAAACTGTTGTCTGTCTCTATGAGTTTTTGTTTCTTCATTTGTTTGTCTTGTTCTTTTGTTGTTTTCAGTTTTATGTCCAATATATCAGTGAAATCATGGTTTTTGACTTTTTCTGTTTGACTTATTTCACTCAGCGTAATAATCTCAAGATCCATCCCTGTTATTGCAAATGGTAATATTTCATCTTTTCTTATGGCAGAATAGTAATCCATTGAGTATATATACCACAACTTCTTTATCCAATCATCTATCGAAGGACACTTTGGGCCACTGTAGATAAAGCTGCAATGAACGTTGGAGCACATATATCTTTACGGATAAATGTTTTCAGACTTTTTGGGTAGATACCCAGGAGCAGGATTGCTGGTATTCATATGGTAATTCTATTCTTAATTTTTTGAGGAACCTCCACACTGCTTTCCATAGTGACTGCACCAGTCTGCATTCCCACCAACTGTGTATGAGGGTTCCTTTTTTGCCACAGCTTCTCCAACACTTGTTATTATTTGTCTTGTTTGTGATTGCCATTTTAACTGGTATGGGGTGATATCTCAAAGTGGTTTTTATTTGCATTTCTCTGATGATTAGTGATGTTGAGCATTTTTTCATATGTCTATTTCCCATTTGTATGTCCTCTTTGGAGAGATGTCTCTTCAGGTCCTCTGCCCATTTTTTAATTGGAGTGTTTGCTTTTTTGTTGTTGTTGAGTCGTATGAGTTCCTTACATATTTTGGATATTGGCCCCTTATCGGAGGCGTTGTTTGCAAAAATCTTTTCCATTCAGTTGGTTGCTCTTTATTTTGTCAAAGGTTTCTTTTGCTATGTAGAAGTTTTTAGTTTGATGTAGTCCCATTCAATTATTTTAGCTTTTATTTCCCTTTCTTTTGGGGTCAAATTCATAAAATGTTCTTTGAATCCAAGGTCCATAAGTTTAGTACCTATGTTTTCTTTTATGCATTTTATTGTTTCAGGTTTTATGTTTAGGTGTTTGATCCATTTCTAGTTAATTTTGGTACACGGTGACAGATAGCCACCTAGTTTCATTGTTTTGCACGTGGCTTTCCAATTCTCCGAGCACCATTTATTGAAGAGGCTGTCTTTTCTCCATTGTATGTTTTTGGCATCTTTGTCGAAAATTGTCTGTCCATATTTATGTGGGTTTAATTCTGGGTTCTCAGTTCTATTCCATTGGTCTATGTGTCTGTTTTTCTGCCAATACCATGCTGTTTTGATTATTGTTGCCCTGTAGTACAAGCTAAAGTCAGTGAGTGTGATACCTCCAGCATTGCCTTTTTTCCTAGGACTCCTTTGGTTATTAGGGTCTTGTGTGGTTCCATACAAATCTAATGATTTTTTGTTCTGTGTCTTTAAAAATTGCCATTGTGATTTTCACGGGGATTGCATTAAATGTGTATATTGCTTTGGGTAATATGGCCATTTTAACAATGTTGATTCTTCCAATCCATGAACATGGACTGTCTTTCCATTTTTTTGTGTCTTCTTCAAACTTTATTTTAAAAATATCTTATAGTTTTCAGTATATAAGTCTTTTGCATCTTTAGTTAAGTTTATTCTTAGGTATAGTATTCTTTTGGTTGCAATTGCAAAAGGAATATTTTTTTCCCCTGAGATTTCATTGTTAGTATAGAGAAATGCAATGGACTTTTCTATACACTGATTTTGCAGGCAGCAACCTTATTGTATTCATTTATTGTTTCTAATAGCTTTTTGGCGGAGTCGTTAGGGTTTTCTATATATAGCATCATGTCATCTGCAAAAAGTGATAATTTAACTTCTTCATTCCCAATTTGGATGCCTTTTATTTATTTCTCTTGCCTGATTGCTCTGGCTAGGACTTCCAATACTATGTTGAAAAGCAGAGGTGATAGGGTACAGCCCTGTCGTGTTCCTAAACGTAGAACAAAGGGCTTCAGTTTTTCACCATTCATTTTAATAGCTGAGGGTTTGTCATATATGGCCTTTATTATATTAAGGTATTTTCCTTCTATGCCCATTTTATTAAGTGTTTTAATCTTGTTAAACGCTTTTTCTACATCAATTGATATAATCATATGATTTTTGTCCTTTATGTTGTTTCTGTGGTGTATCACATTGATCAATTTGCATGTACTGGACCACAGTTTT
This sequence comes from Rhinolophus sinicus, assembly GCF_057876585.1. Taxonomy (NCBI): domain Eukaryota; kingdom Metazoa; phylum Chordata; class Mammalia; order Chiroptera; family Rhinolophidae; genus Rhinolophus; species Rhinolophus sinicus. The sequence goes on from NC_142513.1 coordinate 35,608,892, forward strand.
GCCCCTGGGATGAACCCCACTTGGCCGTGATGTTTAATCTTTTTAATGCATTGTTGCATTAGATTTGCTGGAATTTTGTTTAGGCTTTTTCATCTGTATTCATCAGAGATACTGGTGTGTAATTTTCTTTTTTTGTGTTATGCATACCAGGTTTTGGTATCAGGATAATGTTGGCCTCATAAAATGATTTAGGAAGTACTGTGTCGTCTTCAATTTTTTTGAAGAGTTTGAGTACGACAGGTACTAGATCCTCTTTGAAGGTTTGGTAGAATTCACTAGTGAAGCCATCTGGTCCAGGACTTTAGCTTTTGGGAAGGTTTTGGATGACTGATTCAATTTCCTTACTGTTAATCAGTCTATTTAGATTTTCCAATTCTTTGTGATTCAGCGTAGGAAGGCTATACGTTTCTAAGAACCTATCCATTTCTTCTAGCTTATTGAACTTGGTGGCATATAATCCTTCCTAGCATTCTTAGATGATCCTTTGTATTTCTGTAGCATCCGTGATAATTTCTGTGTTTCCCTGAAAACAGGACCAAGCTGGACAATTAGCTGTAATGTGTCTTTTGGAGCAAAAATTAATATAAGACCTGGTCTTATTTTACTATATATAAGACAGAGTCTTACATAATATGATATGATACGATACGATACGATACAATATGATACTATATGATATGATACGATATAATATGATATAATACCGGGTCTTATATTATTTTTTGCTCCAAAAAATGCATTAGAGCTGATTGTCCGACGAGATCTTATTTTTGGGGAAACACGATTCCCCTCTTTCATTTCTGATTTTGTTTATTTGTGTCTTTTCTCTTTTTATCTTAGTGAATATAGCCGAGGGTTGTCAATTTTATTAATCTTTTCAAAGAACCAGTTATTTGTTGCATTAATTTTTTCTATTGTCTTTTTGGTCTCTATTTCATTTAGTTCTGCTCTGATTTTTATTATTTCCTTCCTTCTGCTGACCTTGGGTTTAATTTTTTCTTCTTTTTGTAGTTCTTTAAGGTGTAATGGGAAGTTATTTATCTGGGATTTTTCTTGTTTCCTTGTGTTTTTTTTTTTGGCTCTTTTTTTAAAAAAATTATTGGGGTGACAATTGTTAGTAAAATTACATAAATTTCAGGTGTACAATTCTGTATTACATCATCTATAAATCCCATTGTGTGCTCATCACCCAGAGTCAGTTCTCCTTCCATCACTATATATTCGATCCCCCTTACCCTCATCTCTCCCACCCCCCACCCCCGACCCCCCTTACCCTCTGCAATCACCAACCATTGTCTGTGTCTATGAGTTTCTGTTTCTCATTTGTTTGTCTTGCTCTTTTGTTGCTTTTGGTGTATATACCACATATCAGTGAAATCACATGGTTCTCTGCTTTTTCTGTCTGACTTATTTCGCTCAGCATTACACTCTCAAGATCCATTCACGTTGTCACAAATGTTCCTGTATCATCTTTTCTTCCCGCCGAATAGTATTCCATTGTGTATATATACCACAACTTCTTTATCCATTCATCTATCGAAGGACATTTTGGTTGTTTCCATGTCTTGGCCACCGTAAACAAAGCTGCAATGAACATTGGAGCACACTTGTCTTTATCTCTAAATGTTTTCAGATTTTTTGGGTAGATACCCAGAAGAGGGATTGCTGGGTCATATGGCAATTCTATTCGTAATTTTTTGAGGAACCTCCACACTGCCTTCCATAATGGCTGCACCAGTCTGCATTCCCACCAACAGTGTATGAGGGTTCCTTTTTTTCCACAGCCTCTCCAACATTTGTTACTATTTGTCTGGTTGATGATAGCCATTCTGACTGGGGTGAGGTGATAGCTCATTGTGGTTTTGATTTGCATTTCTCTGATGACTAGTGATGTTGAGCATTTTTTGATATGTCTATTTGCCAATTGTATGTCCTCTTTGGAGAAATGTCTCTTCAAGTCCTCTGCCCATTTATCAATTGGGTTGTTTGTTTTTTTGTTGTTGAGTTGCATGAGTTACTTGTATATTCTGGATATTAGGCCCTTATCGGAGGCACTGTTTGCAAAAATCTTCTCCCATTCAGTTGGTGGCCTCTTTATTTTGTCGATGGTTTCTTTTGCTGTGCAGAAGCTTTTAAGTTTCATATAGTCCCATTCGTTTATTTTAGCTTTTACTTCCGTTGCCTTTGGAGTCAAATTCATAAAATGTTCTTTGAACCCAAGGTCCATAAGTTTAGTACCTATGTTTTCTTCTATGCAGTTTATTGTGTCAGGTCTTATGCTTAAGTCTTTGATCCATTTTAAATTAATTTTGGTTCATGGTGATAGATAGGAGTCCAGTTTCATTCTTTTGCACGTGGCTATCCAAATCTCCCAGCACCATTTATTGAAGAGGCTGTCTTTGCTCCATTGTATGTTTTTAGCTTCTTTGTCAAAAATTATCTGTCCATATTTATGTGGTTTTATTTCTGGGTTCTCAGTTCTATTCCATTGGTTTATGTGTCTGTTTTTCTGCCAATACCATGCTGTTTTGATTATTGTAGCCCTATAGTACAAGCTAAAGTCAGGGAGTGTGATACCTCCAGCATTGCTCTTTTTTCTTAAGATTGCTTTGGCTATCCGGGGTCTTTTGTGGTTCCAAAGAAATCTGATGATTTTTTGTTCTATTTCTCTAAAAAATGCCATTGGGATTTTGATGGGGATTGCATTAAATCTATATATTGCTTTGGGTAATATGGCCACTTTAACTAAGTTGATTCTTCCAATGCATGAGCACGGAATGCCTTTCCATTTCTTTGTGTCTTCTTCAATTTCTTTCAAAAATGTCGTATAGTTTTCAGTATACAGGTCTTTCACATGCTTGGCTAAGTTTATTCCTAGGTATGTTATTCTTTTTGCTGCAATTGCAAAAGGAATTGTTTTTTGTATTTCTTTTTCTGAGATTTCATTGTTAGTATATAGTAATGCAATGGACTTTTGTACGTTGATTTTGTAGCCAGCAACTTTACTGTATTCATTGATTGTTTCTAATAGCTTTTTGGTGGAGTCTTTAGGGTTTTCTATATATAGCATCATGTCATCTGCAAAAAGTGACAATTTAACTTCTTCATTCCCAATTTGGATGCCTTTTATTTCTTTCTCTTGCCTGATTGCTCTGGCAAGGACTTCCAACACTATGTTGAAAAGCAGAGGTGATAAGGGACAGCCATGTCATGTTCCTGAACGTAGAGCAGAGGGTTTCTGTTTTTCACCATTAATTATGAGATTAGCTGAGGGTTTGTCATATATGGCCTTTATTATTTTAAGGTATTTTTCTTCTATACCTATTTTATTAAGTGTTTTAATTATAAATGGATGTTTTATCTTGTCAAATGCTCTTTCTGCATCAATTGATATAATCGTATGATTTTTGTCCTGTATTTTGTTTATGTGATGTATCACATTGATGGATTTGCAGATGTTGAACCATCCTTGTGCCCCTGGGATGAACCCCATTTGATTGTGATGACTAATCTTTTTAATGCATTGTTGTGTTCGATTTGCTAGAATTTTGTTTAGTAATTTTGCAACTGTATTCATCAGAGATATTTGTCTGTAGTTTTCTTTTTTTGTGTTGCCCTTACCAGGTTTTGGTATCAGGGTAATGTTCGCCTCATAAAATGAGTTAGGGAGTACTGTCTCTTCTTCAATTTTTTGGAAGAGTTTGAGCAGGATTGGTATTAGATCCTCTTTGAAGGTTTGGTAGAATTCACTAGTGAAGCCATCTGGTCCAGGACTTTTGCTTTTGGGAAGGTTTTGGATGACTGATTCAATTTCCTTACTGGTGATCAGTCTGTTTAGATTTTCCAGTTCTTCATGGTTCAGCTTAGGAAGGCTGTATGTTTCTAAGAACTTGTCCATTTCTTCTTGGTTATTGAATTTGGTGGCATATAGTCCTTCATAGTATTGTTGGACGATCATTTGTATTTCTGTGGTGTCCGTGATTACTTCCCCTTTTTCATTTCTGATTTTGTTAAGTAGTGTCTTCTCTCTTTTTATCTTAGTGATTCTAGGCAAGGATTTGTCAATTTTGTTAATCTTTTCAAAGACTCAGCTCTTTGTCACATTAATTGTTTCTATTGTCTTTTTGTTCTCTATTTCATTTATTTCTGCTTTGATTTTTGTTATTTCCTCTCTTCTGCTGACCTGGGTTTCATTTGTTCTTCTTTTTCTAGTTCTTTAAAGTATAACATGAAGTTATTTATTTGGGATTTTTCTTGTTTCTTGAGATAGACCTGCAATGATATAAATTTCGCTGTTAAAACTGCTTTCACTGCATCCCAAAAATTTTGGTAGGATGTATTTTCATTGTCATTTGTTTCTATGTATCTTTTGATCTCTCCTCTTATTTCTTTTTTGACCCAATCTTTCTTTAAAAGTATGTTGTTTAATCTCTACGTATTTGTGGCTTTCCTGCTTTCTTTTTGCCATTGATATTGTATTTCAAAGCCTTGTGATCAGAGATTATACTTGGGTTGATTTCAATCTTTTTAAATTTCCTGCGGCTAATTTTATGTCCCAATATATGGTTTATGCTTGAGAATGTCCCATGTACACTAAAATAATGTATAGTCTGTTAGTCTAGGATGAAGTGCTCTATAAATGTCAGTTATGTCCATGTCATCTAATGTGTCATTTAGGGCTGCTATTTCATTATTTATTTTCTGTTTGGATGTATTTAGGTCCCCTCCTATAATTGTGTTTTGGTGAATTTCTCCTTTTAATTCTGTTAGTAGTTGCTTGGCATATTTTGGTGCTTCCTGATTGGGGGCATAAATATTGATGACTGTTATGTCTTCTTGTTGTACAGTCCCCTTTACCATTATGAAACATCCATCTTTGTCTCTTGTTACCTTTTTCACCCTGAAGTCTGTTTCATCTGATATCATTATGGCTACACCCGATTTTCTCTAGATACCATTTGCTTGGAGTGTCAATTTCTACCCTTTCACTTTGAGTCTATGCGTGTCCTTGTAGCTGAGATGTGTCTCTTGGAGGCAGCATATGGTTGGGTTTAGTTTTTTGATCCAATCTGCTACTCTATGCCTTTCATTGGTGAGTTCAGTCCATTTACATTTAGGGAGACTATTGATATGTGAGGATTTCCTGTCATTCTATCTTTAGTTTTCTGGTAAGTCTGTGTCTCCATTGATTCTTTGCCTTTTTATTGTTGTCTATTATTTCTGTGTGGTGGTATTCTATGATGTTTCCCTCTGTTTCCTCTTTTATTACAGTATATATTTCAGTTCTGGACTTTTTTGAGTGGTTACCGTTAAGTTTATGTAAAAGACAGTTTGATATTTAGAGTATTCCATTTTCTTCAGTATGCTTACTTTCTCCTTTCCCTTGTGCCAATTTATACCTTTCTTCTCTCCCTTTTTATGTTTTTGTTTTCACAAATTATCCCTGTTTATGCTGTGAGTTGATTTCTGCGCTGTGATAGCAAGTTGTCTTTTTCCTCTTCTTTTAAGTATGTTTTTTTCCTTCTTTACCCTGTATGTTATGCTTTAGTGTATAGTGTCTTTTGGTGTAGGGGTTGTCATTTCCTGCTTCTGTCTGTTCATAATACTACTCATGGTTTTGTAATCTTTTGGGTTTTTGTTTTGGGTTGAATATCCTCCAACCATATTTCTTGTAGTGCAGGTCATGCGTTGGAAAATTCCCTCAGCTTCTGTATGTCTGGAAAAGTCTTTTTTCTTTCTTCATATATAAAGGATACCTTTGATGGATATATTATTCTTGGCTCATAATTTCTCTCTTTCAGTAGTTTGAATATTTGACTCCACTCCCTCCTGGCTTGTAGACTTTCTGCTAAAAAATCTGATGATAATCAAATGGGCTTTCCTTTGTGGGTTACCGTCTTCTTTCCCCTGGCTGCCTTGAGGATTCTTTCTTTGTTGTTAATTTTTGACAGCTTCAATACAATGTACCTTGTAAAAGGTCTTTTGGGATTGAGGTAGTTAGGTGGTCTATTTGCTTCTTGGATTCGAGGATCTAGTTCTCTCCACGTGTTTGGGGAGTTCTCATTGACAATTTGTTTGTATATACTCTCTGTTCCCTTCTCCCTTTCTTCTCCTTTTGATATGCCCATTGTTCTTATATTGCTCCTTCTGATGGAGTCAGAAAGTTCTGTAGAGTTCTTTCATTTCTTTTAACTCTCAAGTCTCTGTCTTCTTCTATCTGTGTCATTTCCAGATTTCTATCTTCAATGTCATTGATTCTTTCCTCCATCTGGTCAACTCTACTACCTAAGCTGGCTATTTCATTCTTCATTTCTTTTATTGAGTTCTTAGTCTCCAAAAATTCTATTTTATTTTAAATTTCAATAATTTTGGTAAAATGTTCATTTTTTTCTTTGATTGTGTTTCTGAGTTCATTAAACTGCCTGTCTGTGTTTTCTTGCATCTCATTGAGTTTTCTAAGAACTGCAATCTTGAATTCTCTGTCATTTAAGTCACATATTTCCATGTCTTTAAGTTCATTTTCTAGAGACTTGTCATTTTCTTTCTGAGCTGTTTGTTACCTTGGTTATTCATGGCAATTAATGAATTATGATTTCTCTTCCTAGTCATCTACAGGAGTGTGTTCTGCAATAGGTTGATAGGAAGAGATCTTTCATTTATTTTCCAGTAGGTGTTGGCAGAATGTTTTATTTTCTCTCTGACTGCAGCCTTTTATTCTATTTCATACTGTGGTGTTATATTTTCTCTGCACTGTTCCTGCTTCTCACAAAATGGGGATAGTCCCTGGAAGGCAGCCTTCTCCTCTGTGAACAGGTCACCTGGGTCACAGGGCTCCACCTCTATGGGGGGATGTGGAGAGCTTCTGAAGTTCCAAAGCTCTTCCTGCACAAGAGTCTGAGCCTATGTGTTTCAGTGGCTGTTTAGTCCTGCAAGGGTCAGCCCAGATAGGTGGGGACAGGGGAAGGTGAGTTGCTCTGGCAATGGTGGCAACAATAAGCACAGCCAGTCCTGCATCTAAGGCTCTCTACCCTTTTCCGGAACTAGTTGGGCTGCGAGTCCATGGCTGTGGGCCGTAGTTCTCAGAACTGCAAATATTCTGTTGTTTTGATCTGACACTGCTACTTTTCCGCTTCTAGCACTAGTTGGGTGGGGAGTGGTTGGCTAGGCTCCGCGCCTAAGCCTTCCATCCTCTGCTCAGCATTGAGGGCTTAAACCTCTGTTTTCACCCTTTTTCCCTCAGCCTTTCCTCAAAAGTCTCTGCCGTGAGCATTGGGTTCAGCTATGTTGTATGCTGATGCCTCAGGCGGGACAGTGGGTCATAACAGTAGCACTAATAGTCCGAATTCTTCCCTCTCCCATGACTGCGGTAGCTCTGGAATGCAGGGAGCTTGGAGGTCGGAGCTAGGTCTGCTTCTGTGCCTGCACGGCTTGTGTCTCCACACTTCCCACTTCCCTCTTCTCTCCTCCCCTTCTCACCCAATATGCCCATTTTTAGATGATTTCAGTTGTGTGCCTCTTAGTCTTTCCTGTCTGCTGTGCAGGGAATCCTTTGTGGAGTTATAGTTGCTCAATTTGTTGTAAATTCTTTGGAGATTTCAATAGGCTCACCTCATTCTGCCATTTTTATGACATCATCTCAAGTAATTTATTTTCAATGAATTAAAATAAAGAGTCCCTAAAGACTGTGTGTAATGATGAGTGGGGAAAAGAAAAGGGGAGGAACACAAGCTAGAGTGGAGCTAATTAATTTATTTAACAATATCTAATCAATTTATTTAGCAAAATGCAATAGCAAAAGACAAAGGCAATTAATAGAATGTGCTAATGATAGAAAGTAAAGGTGGTTAAGACTAAACTATGTACATTGATAACAATGTCATGTCAAAGGAGTACAAATACATATAAGTTTAAGAGATCACAGCATATGTTTACTATTGATCAAAAATATCTTGGCTAAATACACAAATAACATCAGTAAGGAGTATCCAAAAGCAGTAATAAGCTCTATAGGATAGTAACTATTATAGTAGATGTCAAAAGCTCACCAAACTGGGGGAGAACAACACTGGAAAAGTCATAAATCAAAACTTTGCTAAATCTGTAGCTGAGAGAAACTCAGGCATCTCCCACACCGCTGTTTGTAGTTCCCAAGAATGTTGCTGCTGTTGTCTTTGTTGTTGGACAAGAAATATCTACTGTTCTTGCTTGAGACCAGCAGCCCAAGGTCTTCCAAAGCCTGGCAATGTGCCTGTCATGTTATCCTGATATAACTTAGCTACTTCTTCACTTCATCTGTTGATGTGGGCAAAACAGACAGAGCAAAGAGGGAATTCTCTCAACCCGTGATCAAGAATTTCTTTAACCCTCAGCTAAACATCACCTCACAGCACAGATAGAAAAGCAACTTCATCTCATCTCTCCCCTGCTTGGAAGAATGAGACCAAAGGGGGACAGAACAGCAACCTCATCTCCTGTCTCCCCTGCTCGGGAGAATGAGACCAAAGCGGGGATTTACTCAACTCCTGATCATAGCATAGAAATCATCTCACATACAGGAACAGATAAAAGCTAATAGACAAAAGCTCACATCAACCAATGAAAGCAAATTTTTCTCAACATCTTTACTACACTGTGGTATGGCACTCTAAGTCAGAAAAGGAAGATAACACTAGAAATATTAAAACTTTTTCTTATCTATTATAGATTAGAGTCAAATATAAATATGACTGCTGCCATCTGCTCCAACAAGAGTGCAAAATACTCTAGTAAAAATATGTGATGAAAAACACTAATATATACATATCCAAAATGCCTTGTGTTACTATTTTACATCTTCATGAAGGAAATAACTACCATGGCTTTCCTTAATTCAGTTGTAAAGAAACTGAGTACTGTGTTTAATATTTCAAGTTGGTTAAGCTGGAAGTATGAGCTGTCATCAAACAATACAGTGAATGTTTAAATAAAAAAATGTATAACAGTAAAAGACACATTGCCATTAATCCCCCCTCAAAATACTCTCCCTCATTTCAAACACACTTATCTTGTTGTTCTTGCCACTTTCTGAAGCAGTTCTGGACTGCTCAGCTGAACATCAAAGCTCCCTTTTAGAACCAGCCCACCTTCAAAGTGGCTAACTCTGCATTGTGCAATAGGCTGTGCCCTTGCTGCAGGTAAACTTGAGAAGTTGATGTGTTTACATTTGATATAGCAACCAACTATGCATTAGTAGTATACTAATGAGCAATGGGAACTTCTTGAGAAAGAGAATCTAATCTGAGAACAAAGTTCATACAAAATGAAGCCAGCTCACAAAGCTTGGCCTCATTAAAACACAGTGATTTTAATAGTATGGAGGTGTTCCTGCTAAAACTGTGTAGTGGGTATCCTGTATGTGCTCAGAGAAATTAATCCAATAAAAGTCAAAATGATATGAAATTGTTGATGAAAGCAGGGCAGGATCTTTTCAGCCTATAGTTTAAAAGGCCTGGCACTTGTGATGGCGTATACTTGGATATCTGGATTATTTTTTTGTTTGGATTGCTAGAGTCAACTGTGGAGACAACCCTCATTTCTCACTGTTCTGGATCCTGTCAGTGCCCTGCGCACACCCTTGGCAGTCACCTGTAAAAACCCCTTCCTAGAATAGCTGTGTCTGCCCGATGGCTTTTATCTGGCAGTGGGAACCTATTGCACGTCCATAGGCAAGACCAAAATGGTGGAGAATTAATACCCTGGAGGCATCATTCCATGACAACCAGGAGTCAGTGAATACTTACCCCAGCTTCCTTCTCACCCCTCTGGTGGGATAACTCTGAGGCACGTGTCCCACACTGTCTTCCAGAGCTCCCCAGTGGGATTGAGCTCCAGTTGCCCATGGTGGCAATGCGAGTGATAATACACCCTGTACTGGTTGCCTTCTCTCTCACCTGTCTCACTTTCCCACTTGCCTACTGGTATTTCCTGGGAACACCCTCCAAATAAACCACTCATATTTTCAGTCCTTGTCTCAAGGTGTGCTTCTGAGGGATTACAAAGAAAGCATTTTCATGGCTCTTAGCCAACTCTGGCTCTTTCCAATTATTTGGTTTTGTTGAGGATTTGCTTATGATGTTAAATTTTGTATTGAGTAAAAAGAGAAGAGGAAGGGTATTTGCAGGTAAAGCAATGGTGTCTAGTTATAAAGTACACTAAGATATTATATTAGAAATATCCACGGAAGCCTCAAAATGAATTTCAGTTCCCAGAAAGTGTTACGAAAACCAGAGGATGGTAAGAGGCGCCTATCTCTCTTTCTCAGCCCAATGACATGGACCTCAGCAGAACTCCTTGGGGAGCTTTGATATGTGCTTCTACAGATAGGGAGACACAATGGACAGGCACCTGTCTTCTGTCTAGAAAGGTAACAGGTAGGGAGCTGGCAGCTTGGTCCTCTGAAAGCAGTGCAAGGACAGACACTCTTGGGCTTGCCTACCATCTCAGTGGTAACTTGATAACATACCTTATCTTGACTGACAAAGAACAAGTTTCTGGTGGAGTGGGTGTTGACCTGTGTATGAGAGACAGGCAGTGCTCATGTTCCTTTAGATCCTGAAAATAGGAGCACCTGCAAGGGCAAGTGGCCTCAGCAGAAAGAGACCAGAGTGAATATCTGAATTTATAGCCTTTGGAGAAGTGGGATTGCTGGATTTAGCAAATACAAATGTAGAACACCCAGTTTTTAAGGATATACTCATGTAAAATAGTTATTCATTGTTTAGCTGAAATTCAAATTTAACTGAGCATCCTGTATTTTATCTGACAACCCTACTTCTATCTCTCCCCCAGTTCCCAAAAGGACTGGAAGTAAAGTAAATGTGAAAATGAAGTACGTGGTATGATACTGGCAAAAAAAGTTCTTGGAGTAGAAGAACTTTTTGCTAAGCTCCCACAAGGAGCTAAAAAGTGAATGAAAACTCAGTGCTTAAGCTTATTAATTTTTTTCCTTTTAACTAATTAATCAATTCAACACATATTTATTAAGTGCTTACTATACGTGAAGCACAGTTTTAGTCACTGGGCAAACAGCAGTGAAAAATGCAGACCAAGTTCTCCCAGTGCTTTCATTCCAGTGATGTACATACTTGGCAAACAAAATACTTGGGACTATAGGGGCCTGCAAATCTTTGAAGCAGGTGATGATTCCTGCCTCAGTCCTCTCAGGTCTTGCCTCCCTGCCATGTAGTGTCTACTGCTCCCCCTGGGACATTGTCAGAAGGAAAACCTTGCATGTCACCACCACTGTGCCAACTCACTAAGATCTGTTTGCAGATGGTATTTGAGCGAATAATCCTTGGCTATACCTCACGGTATATATATATGTTTTGTATGCCATACTCCATTTCTAAAAAGATTTGAAGCAGCATGACGCATGCAGTTTTGTCTGCTGTACTCATTCATTCATTTGCTTCATTCAGTCATAAAAAAGACATAAATAAGTTGTGATGGTGATGGCCCACAGCTAATAGGGTCTTGATTCTGGATATGGTGGAGTAAAGGAAGTATAATAGAAGGTCCTCAATGCAAGAAGCCATTAATTCTGAGAACTTCATGTTGTAATATAATCATATATGATGCTATTAAGGAAAAAAATTAAAGGGAGAAATAGGAAATACTTCGACTCCCTTTTGTAGAATTTAATGACAATTTTGCTTCCTCCTTACTTCCCTGAATCTCTCTAACACCCTCTGTGAGGGACACAAGATGAAAATAGATATAGATACTGAACTGCAACCATATGCAGACAGAAGATGTAATGAAAGAGTGCTGCCCATCAAGAAAGAATATATTGGGTTTCATATGATCAATTGGGGAAACCAGGGTCTGTCTGCTGTGGCTGATTGTCCATTTTTAACTTGCCTCTCTTATTTCAAGTGAAGAATCTTTGGGGAGAATACTACATTATCTATGTTTTATTCTAAAAGAGAAGTATTAGGACGGTTTGTATACACAAAGAAATATACATCAAAGTAGATGTCTGAATTAATCTTAGGAATCTATATGAGTGTGTGTGTGTGTGTGTGTGTGTGTGTGTGTGTAGATGTCCCTCAATATTGCTCTCATACAAAATGCTACCTGAATATTTAATGTTTTGTTTCTTATGCTAACTAGTCCCCTCTGCACTGTTTTATCCCCCACCCCCCTCTCATCAGTGATAATATTCAGTTATTCCATAAGGGACAAACATTAAGTTGTACACTGTTTGCAAAGTATGAGAAATCAAATCTGTCTCTAACAGGTTGCAGCTGCTCCATAACCCATGATCCATAACCATGATTCTATTTCTAAAATTTTACCACTGTAAATAATGTTAATAGTCCCTAAATGTTCCTTCATTTAAAATTTAATTTTCCGTAGAGGTTAGGAAACAAGTTCATAGATGCTAAAGCTCCTTGTCTAAGTTGGAAGGGCTAGTTAGTAACAGTCTTCCTGGCCAGTATTTGAATCACTACAACCTGCAGCCTCCGTTTTAGAGGATGGGTGTTCATATCAGTAACCTAATGCAGAACACACAGGAGCGGACCCAGAGTTGAAACCCTGGACTGTTCCTCAAAGTAGATGAGAAAATGATCTATTCCTCTAAACTTCTCCAGAAGGATTGACATTGATCAGTTTTCAAGATTTTGAAGGCAAATCTAGGAGCTATGAGGCCACCCCCAGAACAATCATGTCCCTAGGAACCTCAGATAGGTGAACTTACTCAAATGCAGATTATTTTGTGTAATTCATAATTACTGAGTCTATCGACTCAGACTTTTAGTAAGGTACATAAGCTCTGCCAGTTAGGTTCTAGGTCTACTGTCTTTGCTTTTCAAACCTTTCACAGTGAAGTTCTTATAGTATAGTTTCCAGTATGTGCTAAAGGGTTTCATTCCTTTGCTGACTATGCTGATCAGTCAGGTAAGTAACTTCCCACTTGTCATTTGCACTGGCAATAGCCGTTTCCTAGACATTTTAATGTCTGCTGGTTTTGAATAATAATAATTCCACACACACCACCCCACACCCCCAAATCAGACAAATGCAACCGTCTATTTAAAGATTAGCAAGTGAGCTCTTTCTTTATCAGGGCTGCTGTTTCCAAAAGATCCAAAGACATATATTCCACTACACTCAACAAGACAGCACACTTGGCCTTATTGTCAGATGAACTTATTTGTAACTCTTATGATTATTAAAGAGAGTTGCTGTGGCATGAGAACTCTGGATTTAGCTTGAGCGGTGCTGGTGTGTCAGAACAAGTGTGAGGACAGACTTCAACAGCAAAGTAGCACATCCAGTCTTATACTGAATAAAATTAACTATGCACACTATATAATAGCCACGTATGATATTTTATAGGTAAATGGAAATAAAAAAGATTGCTCTATTTTCCTCAGTATGTCTACACATTAGGACTAGTCTTGACAATATCTTGGAAGGCTGTTAATTTGGATTTAGGCCAAACCATGCAATTGCTACTGTCCTAGCATGACTGGACTACCTCTTCAGATTTCATAATGGGAAAATAACACAATATCTGTATTCATTCCTCTGGCAGCCTGATAGTGGTGTGATTGCATTATTTTATCAATCAAGAAATATCATTACTTTTATCTCTATTTAATTACACATGTTGAATTTCTTCTATAATATTATTTTAGAGAAATTAATATACAATTTTATTTTCTCTAAGCATTTAATATAGCTGTATGCCTACCAGTTTATTGCCTAAAAGTAGCAAAATATTCTCTTGTAAGTCAATTTTATTTAATGTTGTGTTACATTATAAAATAAGAAATATGTTCCAGAGAAGAAAAGTTTTAAGTAATGCTTATATAGTAGTTAGCCATTACTACATAACAAACCATCACACACACACACACACACACACACACACACAAAATGGATTGGTATGAAACAACAAGCATTATTTTTTCTCATACATTTGTCGTCCAGCTGAGTAGTTCTGCTCCAGGTGTGAAGGTTGAGTATGGTCTGCTCCATGTTTTAAGGCCCAGGCTGGGGTCAGAGTCTTCTCATATCAGAGTTTAGAAGCTCCTAGATGAAAAAGTGAAAACACAAGAGACATGCCTCTTAAAACCATGCTTGCAATTGGCACAATGTGACTTCTTTGCACATTCCATTGGCCACATCAAGTTATAGGACAAAGACCAACATCAATGAAACTAGAAATAAAATGTTTCTCCTATAACCACACCTTCATCTTTAAAAATGTAGTGGATTACAGAATAGAGTCTAGTATTTAAATCTAAGTTTAAAATTAATTAAATTTACTTAAAATAATAATAATGCTATATGGTAGTCAAATTTCAAAACAAATGATATGGAATATGGAATGAAAGTAACAAGTTTGACAGACTGTTGTTCATTTTATACCTTTTCATATTGCATTTCCTTTTTTATCTTCTGAGTCAGAAAGAAGCTCTGATAGTACAGAGAAAGTTAAGTCAGAAAGAAGCTTTAATGGTGCAGAAAAAATTAATTCAGAATTTCATTAGGAGTGCAACTTTTAAATGCTTTATTAAATTGAAAATTGCTCAAACTCAGTTAAATTTATAAAATTGCACTGTTGTTTTAATATTTCAAAGACAAATGTATTGAAATGTAATTTCATGGTTTACCTAATTACTGGTCTTTATAAGTAGTATGATTTTTTTAAATTGTTTTTTGAAATTTATTATTAAAAGTTCTTTTAGATGACTGTGCTTTACCAAACTTTGTATAAACATTGTATACACATATGGCCATACTGATGTTTCAATTTATCGACTGGTGATGAAGATTGGATGGGAATAGGTGATAGTTATATGTGAAAAAAAATTATGAATTTACTCTCTAGAAAATGGTTCCTTTAATACGTATTTACCCATTGAGAAAACTGAGTCTCAGAAATCATGTGACCAGGGATTTGCAGTTGCCAAATAATAGATGTAGCCCATATTCTTCTCATAGATAAAAGCAGGAGGTAAAGCCTATAGTCTTGTCATATACCACACTGCTACCCTCCTGATGTAGCTTCAAGAAGCTCTATTTTATCACTGTTTTGTTCTTTAGATATATATATATATTTTTTTAGTTAAAAAAGTTAAATTTTTACTTCTTTTTCAGAAAAGCCTAATGGATATTTTTCTGCTTTTAGTGGATACTAGATTATAATTTTCTTTACTCTCCTGATAACATAAAGCAGTTCTTTCATATTCTTCTTGAGGATTATACATAGTCATTGACTAATTGCTATCTGGTTGACTGCTAAAATATATCCCATGATTACTTATGATTGACTTAAATATGCATTGTCTACAGTTTTCAATACATTCTCAACAGTAACTGTTGGTAATGAATTTGAGCTATGGATATGTGTAGTACAAGTGTAGAAATACTGTACAAATGAAGGGATAGGGAAATCTTCCCACTTTTTACTGGGGTAAGTATGAATTCTTTTTTTTTTTCTTTTCTTTAAAGAAAAACAGTCTTTTATGAAGTTTATGAGTAGCAAGAAGTAATGATAAGTAAGAAACCCCTTGATGTTAAGTAATAAAACTTGTAAAGCTATCATAGATAAGAATGCTGTTTTTCAAAAATGACTTTATGGGCTTTGGCCCCATTTTAAAGCAGCTTATGAATCTTAAAGAGGAAAAGAAAAGTAAACACCCAATAGACATTGAAATTTAAATATAACAATTGTAGGAATATTCTACAGTTGTTGATGGATTACCCACAACTGACATACTTTTACTTGATCAGAAGGTAAAACAAATAAACACCATTAAGATCAATTTTATGTTTTTTAAGTGAGTTGGAATTTAAGAACACATTTGATTCCGCTAAATAAGCCGAGTTTCCAAAAAGCACATGGCATTTTAAGCCAAAAGATAGTCCTTTGAAGGATCTTGAAACATGTAATTTATCTGAATGCACACGACCCTCATCTGTGATTTCTTGGAGGATCTATGTCATATTCATGGCCTTCTTTCCCTAGCACAGTGCCTGGAACATAGTAGGTGCTCAATAAATTTCTGGAGCGAGAACAAAATGCTCTTGGAATGCTACTTGAAACATTATGGAAAATATTTGCCTAAGTTACTTTGTACTCTACTTTTCCTAGTTATTACTGATAGTGATGATTTTTGCAAACTCAATTTACATTGTTTATTTTAAACAAATCTGTGTTGTCTAGTCATTAAGATTAAAAAAATATTGCCTCAAAGAAAAATAGTGAAACAATGTTGTAAATTAAAATCAACACCTTAGAAAGAAAAACGAGTAGATTGCAGAGTTTATTCTAAAGTAAATTCTGTGCTTCGATTTTTAAATTCTAAAATTCATTCATAATGTTTAGGCACCATAAAACAGGCTTGTGGTTGACTACTTTTTTTGTAACAGATTTTTGTTACGTTTGGTTTCATTTCTTCTATAATCGTGATTCTCTTTCAACTTACTTGTTACCTAGAAGTTCCCTTGTCTTCTGTTTTTTAAATGTTTTTAAGGGGTAAAATGTATTTTATAACTCAGAGGAATATAATGTGGGAGTAAGTTTACTTAAAAAGCATGATTTAACAAGGAAAATAAATCTTTTCCTCTTCTATTTGATGTTTCTTAAATTATTAACAATATAACATCTCAGCATGTCTATATACATATAAAATGGAATGGAATGAGTCTTTTGAAGAATAATTTTATTATTTGTTAAAGAGACATATTTTTATGTATTTTTCTATAATTATTCACTTATTTATAAATAATCATAGATGTGACTATTTTGATAGTTCATTTGAAGAAAATCTGTGGTGTCTTTCATAAAGCCTAGGATTTGCCTGATTTTTAAAAAAATGATTTGTGTTGGAGTAAGTACTATATGCTTAATGCATTTAAAGACAAATAGAATAATTAATTTCCTCTGAGTTATCTACATAGTGGTGGTCTATCATTGATGATGGCAAGGATAGCAATGTTTCACCTGTGGGTAATCCCAATGAATAGAACACTTTCTAACAGTTCTTATGGGTAGAAGCACTGTTTATTTCTGACTATAGTTTAGCATCTTGGCCTTTTCCCCCAGGTGTGGGCTTGTGGAGCAATGCTTTCATTAAGGCAGAAAATGATGTTGGTTATTGTCCCATTATGTCTTCCTTTTTTTCATTAATTGATTCCTCAGTCTGACAGCTTTAGCAAACTTCTTGGTTTTTGAGGTTGGCCATCCTACTACATTGTCTGGAGCCTAAGAAAGATGTATGTCATTTTATTTGGATGTTGTATTCAAAATCAAATATTTGTGTTTTAAGTTTGAATAATTACCCTCCCAAATTTGTAAAAGAATAAATCAAGCAATAAACCTTATGAAGGAGAAGTGATAATAAGGATAAAGCTATAACTGTCTATATTTAAGGACTCTTATAAGACTATCAATCTATCTCCGATAGTACCAAAGTTATTAGTTAAAATAAAATATAAATTTAAAGGGATGCTATACCTCAACCATCCCCACTACTAGAAACACACTTTTAAAACTTTATGACCCGTTTATTATAAGTTAAGATAATCTTTTAAAATAAGAAATGGCATTAATTTGCTGTAAGCCCAAAGACTTGCACAATTATTTCAGATATTTTAAAATTTATTTTAATTATTTATTATTAGTTTCAGGTGTACAAAACAACATAATGATTAGACATTTACATGCCCCACAAAGTGATACCCCCAAGAAGTTTACTATCCATCTTACACTTTACATAGCTATTACAGTGCCACTCACTATATTCCCTATGCTGTACTTTACACCCATGTCTTGGCCACCATAAATAAAGCTGCAGTGAACATTGGAACGCACGTGTCTTTATGGATAAATGTTTTCCGATTTTTTGGGTAGATACCCAGGAGAGGGATTGCTGGGTCATACGGTAATTCTATCTTTAATTTTTTGAGGAACCTCCACACTGCCTTCCATAGTGGCTGCACCAGTCTGCATTCCCACCAACAGTGTATGACGGTTCCATGACAGTTCCTTTTTCTCCACAGCCTCTCCAACACTTGTTACTATTTGTCTTGTTGATGATAGCCATTCTAACTGTGGTGAGGTGATATCTCATTGTGGTTTTTATTTGCATTTCTCTGATGATTAGTGATGTTGAGCATTTTTTCATATGTCCATTTGCCATTTGTATGTCCTCTTTGGAGAAATGTCTCTTCAGGTCCTCTGCCCATTTTTCAATTGGGTTGTTTGTTTTTTTTGTTGTTGAATTGCATGAGTTCCTTGTATATTTTGGATATTAGCCCCTTACCAGAGGCACTGTTTGCAAAAATCTTCCCCCATTCAGTAGGATGTCTTCATTTTGTTGATGGTTTCCTTGGCTGTGAAAAAACTTTTTACTTTAATGTAGTCCCATTTGTTTATTTTTTCTTTTGTTTCCCTTGCTCGAGAAAATATATCAGTAAAATAATTGCTAAAGGTAAGATTTGAGAGTTTACTGACTATTTTTCTTCTGATAATTTTATGGTTTCAGATCTTACATTTTAGTCTTTAATCCATTTTGAGTTTGTTCTTGTATATTGTGGAATAAGGCGGTCCAATTTCAGTTTTTTGCATGTATTTGTCCAGTTCTTCCATCACCATTTATTGAATAGATTGTCTTTCCTCCAATGTAAATTCTTGCTTCCGTTGTCTTCGATTAAATGACCATATAGGCATGGATTTATTTCTGGGCTCTCAATTCTGTTCCATTGATCTATGTGTCTCTTTTAATGCCAATACCGTGTTATTTTGATTACTATGACCTTGTAGTATAATTTGATGTAGGATAGCTGATACCTGCAGCTTTGTTCTTCTTTCTCAGGATCACTGTGGCTATTTGGGGTCTTTTATGGTTCCATACAAATTTTAGAGTTATTTATTCTAGTTCTGTGAAAAATGCCATTGGTATTTTGATAGGGATTGCATTGAATCTATATATTGATTTGGGTAGTATGCACATTTTAACTATATTAATTATTCCTATCCATGAGCATGATATATGTTTCCATTTATTTGTATCTTTTTGAATTTCTGTCTTCAATGTCTTATAATTTTCTGAGTATAGGTCTTTTACTTCCTGGGTTAAATATATTCCTAAGTATTTTAATTTTTGTTGTAATTGTAAACGAAATTGTTTTCTTAATTTCTCTTTATAGTAGTTCATAACTGGTGTATAAAAATGCCACCAGTTTCTGAATATTAATTTTGTATCCTGCTACTTTACTAAATTCATTTATCAGTTCTAACATTTTTTTTTTTTTTAATGTTTGGCATTCTTTATATCGAGAGAGGGTGCCAAAAAATGTATACACATTTTAAGAAAGAAAAAAAAACTGTATTAAAATTGTAATACTCAATATATACCAATAACAAAAGATGAATATAAGTCACACTTGACTTCTGCAATTACAAGAGGTGCTCAAGTGGTTACTGTCAGCGTCCAGACACTTCTGATTATGGCAAACTACTGTTTGAGCAACGTTGACCAAAGTGTCCTCTTGTATACATTTTTTGGTACCCCTGGTAATATCATGTCATCTGCAAATAATGGCAGTTTTACTTCTTCCTTTCCTATTTGGATGCCTTTTATTTATTTTTCTTGTCTGATTGCTGTGTCTAATACTTCCAGTACTATGTTCAATAAAAGTGGTGAAAGTGGTCATCCTTGTCTCATTCCTGACCTTAAGGGGAATGCTTTAAGTTTTCCCCATTGAGTATGATATTAGCTGTGTTTGTCATGTATGTCCTTTATTATGTTGAGATATGTTCCCTCTCTTCCCACTTTGCTAAGAGTTTCTTTTTATCATAAATGCGTGCTGGATTTAGTTAAATGCTTTCTCTGCATCTATTGAAATGACCATATGATTTTTCTTTTTCTTTTTGTTTATATGGTGTATCCCATTAATTGATTTGTGGATATTGACTCAACCTTTTATAGCAGGAATGAATACCAGTTGATTGTGGTGTATGATCTTTTTAATATACTGGCTAATTGAGTTTGCTAATATTTTGTTGACTATTTTTCATCAGGGATATCAGCCTATAGTTTTTGTTTTGTTTTGTAAAGTCTTTGGTTTTGGAATCAGGGTAATGGTGGCCTCATAAAATGAGCTTGGGAGCCTTCCCTCCTCTTGATTGTTTTTGAATACTTTGAGAAGAATACATGTTAATTCTTTTTTAAATGTTAGGTAAAATTCACCTGTGAAGTCATCAGGTCCAGGACTTTTGTTTGTTGAAGATTGTTGATTGCTGATTCAATTTTGTTAGTAGTGATAATCAGTCTGTTCAGATTTTCTGTTTCATCTTGATTGAATGTTGGCAGTTTCTATGCTTTTAGGAATTTATCAATTTCTTCCAGATTGTCCAATTTGTTGGTGTATAGTTGCTGGTAGTATTTTCTTACTCTTTTTTTGTATTTCTGTGGTGTTTGTTACTGCTCCTCTTTCATGTCTGATTTTATTTATATGGGTCCTGTCTCTTTTTTTCTTGATGACTCTGGTTTAGGTTTGTGAATTTTGTTTTTCTTCTCAAAAAAACCAGCTCTTGGTTTCATTGATTTTTTTGTATTTTTTTCTAAGTCTTTATTAATTTACTTACACTCTGATCTTTAGTATTTCCTTCAGGCTTTGTTTGGTTCTTTTTCCAATTCCATTACATTGAAGTTAGACAGTTTCTTTGAGATTTTTCTTGTTTGTTGCAGTAAGTCCGCATTACTGTGAATTTTTCTCTTAGGACTGCTTTTGCTTTGTCCCATAGATTTTGGTCATTGTGTTTTCTTTCTTTTTTTTTTTTTTCCTCTAGGTATCTTTTGATTTCTTCCTTGATCTCACTGTTGACTCATTCATTATTTAGTAGCATGTTATTTAGCCTTCATCCTTCATGTGTTTGAGTGCTTTTCAGTTTTTTATTTTCTTGTAATTGATTTCTAGTTTTATACCACTGTAGTCAGAGAAGATACTGGATATGATTTGAATCTTTTTAAATTTATTGAGAATTGCTTTGTGCCCTAACATGTCAACCATCTTGGAAAATATTCCATGCACACTTGAAAATAATGAGTATTTTGCTGCTTTGGGATAAAATACTCTAAAAATGTTAGTTAAATCCATCTAGCCTAGCGTGTCATTTAAGGCCTCTGTTTCCTTATTGATTTTCTGTCTAGAAGATCTGTCCATTGGTGTTGGTGTGGTGTGAAAGTCCCCTACTATGATTGTGTTACTGTTGCTCTCTGCCTTTATGTCAGCCGATATTTGTTTTATACATTTAGGTGCTCCTATGTTGGGTTCATATGTTTACTAGTGTTATGTCCCCTTGATAGACTGATCCTATTAGTATCATGTAATGTCCTTATTATCTCTTATTATTGTCTTTGTATTAAAGTCTATTTTGTCCAATATAAGTTTGCTACCCCAGCTTTTTCCTCATTTCCATTGGCATGAAATACCTTTTTTTCCCATCACTTTAGTTTTAGTCTACGTGTGTCTTTCTGTCTGAGGTGGGTCTCTTGTAGACAGCAAATGCATGGGTCTTATTTTCTTTTCCATTCAACTACCCTATGTCTTTTGATTTGAACATTAAACCATTTACATTTAAAGTGATTATTGTTAGGTAGATAGTTACTGCTATTTTGTTATTCATATATTTGATCTTTGTTTGGTTTCCCCTTTTTCTTCTTAAAGAAGTCCTTCTAACATTTCTTGTAATACTGGTTTGGTGATGATGAAGTCTTTTAACTTTTTCTTGTCTGGGAAGCTCTTTATCTATCCTTCAATTTTAAGTGATAGCCTTGCAGTGTAGAGTAATCGTGATTATAAGTCCTTGACTCTTATCACTTTGAGTATTTCATGCCAATCCCTTCTGGCTTGCAAATTTTCTGTTGAGAAATCAGCTGATAGTCTTATGGGTGCTCTCTCATGTGTAACTAGTTGTGTTTTTCTTGCTGTCTTTAGGATTGATGTTTTTGTCTTTAACTTTGTTATTTTAGTTATAATGAGTCTTGTTGTTGGCCTATTTGGGTTCATCTTGTTTGGGACTCTCTGCACTTCCTGAGCTTGTATGTCTATTTCTTTCACAAAGTTAGGGAATTTTTGTGTCATTATTTCTTCAAAGAGGTTCTTGATTCCTTGCTCCATCTCTTCTTCTGGTATTCCTATGATGCTAATGTTGTCACTCTTCATGTTGTCTCAAATGTCCTTTATACTATCTTCATTTTTTGTTTTCTTTTTGTTGTTCCAATTGGGTATTTTCTGCTACCTTGTCTTCTAAATCATTGATACAATCCTCTTCTTCATCTAATCTGCTGTTGA
The DNA here is from genome assembly GCF_057876585.1 of Rhinolophus sinicus. Lineage (NCBI taxonomy): Eukaryota > Metazoa > Chordata > Mammalia > Chiroptera > Rhinolophidae > Rhinolophus > Rhinolophus sinicus. The sequence continues at coordinate 35,631,248 of NC_142513.1, forward strand.
TTCCTTGTGTATTCTTCATTTCAGTTATTGTATTCTTCACTTCTGACTGGTACTTTTTTATGGTTTCTCTATCCTTCTTTATGCTTACTATTTCTTTGTTGAAATTCTCATTAAGTTCCTTAACAATTCTTATAACCAGTGTTTTAAATTCTGTCTCTGGTAGGTTGGTTACATTCATTTCATTTAATTCTATTTCTGTTCTCCTGTTGTTTAGGGCATGTTTCTTTGTTTCCTCATGCTGGCTGCTTCTCTGTTTTTGCTTGTATGTGTTAGGTAGATATCCTATGTCTGTCAGACTTTGCTAGGTGACATTATGTAGTATGTGCCCTGTGTGGTCCAATGGCACAATCTCCCTGATCGCTTGTGTGTGTTGTGTGTGTTCTCCTGTTGTAGTGGAGCCTTGATTGCTTTTGGCATTTCAGTTTGTACGATTGACTCCCAGGCTGATTGACTAAGGATTGGTTATGCCCACAGTGGATGAGCTGCTGTGTGGGAGGTAACCCATCAGAAGAGGCTTTGCCTCTGTGGGCTCTTTTGCCTGTTGCGACCCCCTTTGGTGTGTCACCCATGGGGCTAACTGGGTAGTGTTTTGGTATGGTCTAAGGTCAGCCTCTGGGTTTGTTATTTCTGTTGTCTCTTTAGTAAGGCTGTTATGCAACCCAATTTCAGCCTTGTCTGTTACCAGCCTGTGGCTATCATGTAGGAGCCACAAAGCTGTATATACTTTGCTGCTGCCTGTGCTGGACCTGGAGGCATGTGGGGGTGGCCTTGTTGTGAGCAGAGCCTGACTGCCACCAGAATTGGGTCTAGGTCAGCTTAGCAAAAGTCGCAGAGTCTCCTAAGCCTGTTGCCCCTTGCTGGCTGCCCCTAAGGCTCAGCTGTTTAAAGAGCCTCCTTAGGTGCTTGGGCCAGGCTGGTTGACCTGGTGTTGAGAGTGCCTCAGGTGATGCAGCATTAACTGGGTGATGCAGAGTCCCAGGGAGTCACAAGGCATGACCATGATTTTTACAAAGTTAATGCAGGTTTAGTTCTTTCACCAGTGTCTGGTTTGTGACCATTTTGCAAAATGCCCTGAGAGTACTGCAGCCAGCCACCACTTTCCCTAGGCCTGCAGAAACCATCCCAAGAAAGCCTGCAGTACAAGTTTTTGCTCACTGCCCACCACCAAAACTTCCCCTTGCATATGTGGACCATCTGCTCCTGTAAAAGTCTTTTGCAGTTTGTGGGGCAGGGTTGACCATGCACCAGCCAAGAGTGCCCTCAGCAATGCATCACTAGCTGGGATTTCAGGGAGTTATGGGGTTTGGGTGGTGGTTTTTACCAAGTTAATGCAATTTTGATTCTTGTACCAGTGCGGGGCCCATGATCACTTTGCAAAAACACCCTGAGAACATCGCAGCCAGCCACTGATTTCCTCAGGCTCAGAGTTCCTGGAGATCTGCCAAAGAGTGGGTGCAGCATAAGTTGTGGCTCACTGTCTACCTCAAAAAGTTCCCAGGGCTGCCACGGGCCATCTACTGCTGTAAAAGTGTTCCACCACTTGTGGTGCACGGCCTGCGCCCAGGAGCTAGAAGTGCCCCTGGCTATGTAAACTAGCAATAAAGGGCAGGGATCCAGGGCATCACCAAGGTGGTGCAGATGTGCAGATTTTACCAGATCAATGCAGTCTCAGATCTGGCTTTTTGGGGGAGAGTTCAACATAGAAAAGGTGGTGCCCTCCTGTAGGCCACACATGCGGCAGGCTCCATGCTGGGACAATGGCTCCTAGCCCTCTCACTCCAAAGCCACACCACTCAGTCTTTTCCAGTATGTCTCTGGAACCACTTGAGTTTCCACCCCTCCACTGGAGACCAAATAAATGTTTGCAAGCGAGTGAATCTCTGTGCAAGCCCGTAAAGAAGGTGTCTGGGTTTCCAGCCTCCTTCTCTCTCACCAGGATGAACAAACCTGGTGATTTTCACTGCCAGATGCTGTGGGAACTGCTCTTCCTAGCCCAGACCCCTGGGCTGGAGCCTAGTGTGGGGCTGGGACCCCTCCCACTTCCAAGAGGACTTTTGCTACTGCGGAGTCCCTCCTGGTGTTCAACCACTATCTGCGTGTTTCTGGTCACTCTGTTTTGCCTCTTCACCCCTTCTACAAGTCTCAATGTGGCCTCATCTTAACATCCATAATTATAGGGGCTCTGTTCTTCTAATCTTCAGATGACTCTTGTGGTTGATTGTTCAATAATTTATTTATAATTGGTGTGATCCTGGGAGGTAGTAAGCAAAGCGTAGACCTCCCTATTTCAGATTTTTAATCCTCCCAACACACACACACACACACACACACACACACACACACACACGTACCATATTTTTTCTCAATAACTTGACTGTAACTTGGAGACAATGCTTTAGAGAAGTCACCTCAGGATGGTGGAAGCAAAGAAAGAAACACAGTTGTTATATTTAATGAATAGCAACATTCCCTCTTAGAAATGTTTAAGACTTTTATAATCTTAATTCCAGCTCTGGCGTTGTTCAATTCATTTAGCTGGAATGAAGTGAGGATCTTAGCACTAATCTTTACATAAAACTGTTTTTTGTGGAAAGAATACTTTAAATAGTAATTTGATTAATAGTAGTAGACTGAAAAAGAAAATGTTTCTTTGTTCCAAGAGTTAATGTTCAGCTCCCTTGTTAAAGAGATATTTGTTATATAAATTTGTTTCCTCTCCAGTTCAATTTCATAGAAAAAAATGATGTACTTTTACAGCTTGACATAAAAAATATCACCAGGAAAACTATAACAAGTGACATATCCAGTGATTGTAGCCCATTAAAATACCATTTGTGTCTTTGTTTTGTTATGAAAATACAATGAATCACCAAAACACAATGTATTCTAGTGATTGAAGTTTATTTCAATTTTATATATTTATTGAGATCAGGCATTCATGTGAAATATTAGGTGCATGGAATACAAACATGCACAACATCTTAAGGATCTTATCATCTAGAAGAGGTAAGAATACGTGGAAAATTAAATCACAATAGAACATTTAAATAAGTAAGTAGAATATGAGTCGGTCTTTGATAGTGGTGAGGAAGTAGAAAGATTTCTTAAAAATAGGGAATAAATGGCGACCAGTTATCTCAATTGGTTAGAGCACGGTGTTCTTAACAACAAAGTTGCCAGTTCGATCCCCACATGGGCCACCGTGAGCTGCACCCTCCACAACTAGATTGAAACAACTACTTGACTTAGAGATGGGTCTTGGAAAAACACACTTAAATAAATAAAAGTTTTTTAAAAAAGAAAAAAGAAAATAAAAACATAAAATCAATTGAAGTCTAGTTAGACGATGGATAGATATTGATAAAGAAAGTATAATAAAATGTTAATTGTAGACTGTGGGTTCATGTAAAATTCTTTCAATTTTTTTGTGTGTTTGAAAAATTTTATAATAAAATTATGATGAAAGTCTAGAGTTTGCAGGGGGAGTGTAGTAAACTACTCTGATTGGCATTTAATTTCCATGCAGATGTAATGAAAAATAAAGCATGAAAGGTAAGTTCTGTGAATAGTTGTCCTTCATTAGTTTTCTCCATGATTCCATCAGAGGAGTGAAGGCACTTATTGTTAGAGAATAAATTATATTATGCATCCTTCAGAAAAATAACAGAATTTTCAGTTAAAATTGGCTTAAACATAAGGCATGTTATTATTGTACAGAAGAAGAAAACCAAAGTTAAGACAGACTTCAGGGTTGATTAACCAGTTTTATTTAAATTCTCCCAGAGGTACAAGTTCCTGCTCTGCTGCCTACAACATCATTTTCAACACAAAGCTTTTTCCTCTTCACTCACAAGATGGCTGCCAGTAGTCTTGTCCCTATCTAGCTATTGTGAAAAATGACCACCATCCCTTCCCCAGTTACTCTGAGTAAACTGCTCTCGTGTTTTTTTGTCCTCAATTGACTTAGACCTGCTCAGTTCTGAATCCAGTTTTGTCAGGAGGATGAATAGATAGAGTCCCATGATGGGCTTAGATTCATCATGAGAAGTAGAATAGTTTAGAGGGCTGCAACACAGTGAACACCACAGTGTAGTGAAGAGAAAAAGATGTCTCCAGGAGGGCTGAAGAACACTGGGTGGGGAATGCATTCATTTGTAAAAGCATAGTGCTGTGACCATCAGGTAGTTCTAGGAACATTTTTGGGGCAGAATATGTGGTTATGAAAGAGCTATCTTAGTAAAATATTTTTTCCATGATTAGAAAAACAATACATGTTTGATATGAAAACTATAAAAAAAAGGCTACAGAATATAACAATCACTGATAATTTTATCACTTAGAAATAATCCAAGTTAATATTTGGACATTTCCTTCAAACATTTAGTGTGTGTGTGTGTGTGTGTGTGTGTGTGTGTGTGTGTACGCACATACTTATGTTGTATACTTGTTATGACACTAGCTATACAATTTGTGTACTATTTGTCATTCTTCATAAATTTTGTTTTAATGGCTCCATAAGATTCTATTCCATGAAAGTATAATTTATGTAAATATTCCTATATTATACAATGTTTAAATTGAATCTACTTTTGCTTTGTTACTAACACTGTGGTAACTATCTTTATAATAAATCATTTTCAGAAACCCTGATTATTTCCTTAGAAAAAAATTTCAGTTACTGTATCATTAAGCCAGATTATATGATTTTTTTAAAAAATGCTCAATACATATTGTCATATTAAGTTTATTCCCATTTACATCTCTACTCATGTGGTTCTAAGTATTACTGTCATTCATATAACTATTATTTAGCAGCTACCTTTTGGCAATAGTAACATGTGATCTCACTTCAGTTCCAACAGGCTCTCTAAGAGATATAGCTACACATCTGCTTTCCATCACTGATGTTCTTTCATCACCTTCTTGCTTCATTTTTACATTAAAAAGTAAGATGGGATATTTACCTGTTATGTTTTTGTTTATTACTTTCTATATCTACTCCTTTTTATTTCTTGGTATAATATCTGCACAGGCTTTGGAATTTAAGCACATGAACCCTTATACATAGACTCCACATAGGATAAGCAATGGATGAATAAATGAAATAGCCAATGAATGAATGAATGGCTGGCTGGCTGGATGAATGAATAAAATAAATAAATATGCAATATGTGGTTGCTCAGGATACAATTTGCTGTGGCCTTATTAAGTCCATAAAATTTGCAAATTACTTCATAAAAGTGCTTTATAGGTTTTGGCATTTTAACGATGTTTACAGTGTTTTAGAAGAGACAAAAGATTTCAGTCTTGTGGCAGTTTGCCAGAACAGGGAGCAATTGTGCATACAATTACACTATTAAGTTATTAAAGGTAGTAAGACATTTACACAAAACAGACCTTAGATTGTTTTAAACTCCATTTAGTAGAAAAGTTAACAAAGGACAAATCACATTCTTTAACTCCCTTTTTCATTTTTAATTCACCTTTATTTCCCACTTGGCCAAATTATTTTCTTGTTAAATAAACAAGAGTTATGAATTTTCTTTATAAGTTAATAGTATAAGCTTGATGTCTATAGATAAAAATAACTTATGATTAAAGTTTACAAAATTAGTGGGAAAATCAGTATATCCAAGTGTCAAGGAGTTGGGGAAAAAGTTGTTTCATTTCCAGAAGCATAATTTTCATCCCAGGGTCTAATACTGCAGGAGATAATTTATGTGAAAGCTTCTTGAAAGTGTAAAGCACTATATAAATGTAAAGGATTAGTATTAGCTGTATGGTAAATCATTTTTCTGAAGGTTGGTATAGGCCATTTATATTTTTTAAGTAGACGAATAGAAGAAAAATATGTTTTACTCCAAAAATGGCTGGTTTCTTCTTCCAGGGTGGTTGAAACACTTTTCTGGTTTGATTTGATTAATCCCTGTGCCTTCCTGGTGAGGGAGATTGGACGCTCACATTGCATTTTTTGGGTCATGCCTACATTAAGTTTCAGATATATAGATGTCGTTTCTCACGGGTGCTGCTGACTAGTCTTTCTCTTAATTATTCTTTTTATCACTGAATTTCAGACAGACACACTAGAGGGACCCTAGCAGGGAGCCCACTGCAGAAGTGACTCTTATTAAGGCATCTGAAAGTGCTGATATGGTCTCTGAAGACTTTCCTGAGGATTTGAGGGTGGTGGGGGTGAGGGCGAGGTAGTTCTCAAAAGACTCAGAGGCCTCAATGAAGGGGAGGCACACCTGGAAAACTGCCTACCGTTCCTTTCCAACTTTCACTGAGTGTTTATATGCTTCAGTTTTATATGAGAAAACTAATTATGAAACATTCCAACATGCTCCATAAAAAGTGAACTTGGGGAGTTTATCAGGTCCTAGGGAATCGTAAGAAAAGGATCAATGCAAGGGTTGGAGCAGAAGAGAGACAGGGGACCAGACTGTTAGCTGGAAAAAAGTTAAAGCAGCTGAAGAGATCTGGAAAATAATAGAAGCTGTCTTGAAGTTCTGGCTTGTGTTTTGAGTTTCCGCTCTTTGTGATATCTGTATACCTTTTCTTGGCTTTCCAAGGGACCCTTTCTCCTAAGCATCTAAGAGGCATCACGAGTTTTCCTTTGAATATCTGCACAGAGTAGGGGGATGAAAGGGAGTTATTGTTATTTCAATATCAGACACATATAGAAACAGAGATGTACAAAGAGGATGGTTCAAGGTGACAGACACGATAGTAGTATGATATGAGATCCTATTCATCATTTTCTCTAGTTTTTAATTGGTCAAATGATATTTGAGAGATTGATTAAAAACAGACAAACAAAACACAACAAAAAACAACAACATAAAACAAATGAAACTACCTTTTAAAAACGTCAGCCCCTTCCAGGCTATACCTGTTTTGCTTTAACTGTTTTAGACATTATCATGGCCTGTTGTGAGCAACTGTGGCCTCTTGAGTCACCAGTGAATAACTGCTTTGAAATGCTTTCTTTTTTTGGCTCTGAGTGCGGCATGGCTATCCCCTCAGAATGTGCTCTCTTTGTACCCTTCTCAACTGGGTCTGATTTTTCCCCTCATATACCATGTACCTCAGGTCCTGAAGCGAAGGAAGGTGACCACTTTGTTCCTAAAAACCACTTTCAGACCATTGTTCCTCCTCTTCTGAAACAAAAAGTCAGCATATGTTTATATGTCCTCAGATTATACCATGTAAAGTTAACCTATTTTCTTCCTGGTTACTCCCTCTCAGCCACAGGAAATGTTAACTTTTTTTTTTTTTCTTTTCCTATGACTACTATCTTAATTCTTGGTGTAATCAATAGGAATTGGAGGCTCTTGGCTGGCCCATCAATTATCTGAGCCCCTGAGTTCCTTGACCCTCTTTTCTTCAATTATCTTCTGCTCTACATGTCCTTAGTCACTCACTGCATGATTACGTTGCTGTCCATTTTGCCATTACAGTAACTGAACCAGCTCCACAATATTAGTTTCCGGCATTCTCTCTTTCATTACCACTCCTTGTCTTTGCAACTCATTCCTTGAATGCAACAAGCCATGAAACCCACCTGAATCTCTACCACTTTTCACCATTCATCCTCCTTTCCATATTGACACTTGTGAGCATGGAGTTCACAAGCCATCACGATGATCTCTCCAGAGTACACAATCTCAACTCCATTGTCTTCCACTATCAAAATCACCTAAAGAAAAATCACCACTGATTAAGTCGTACTTTCTGCCTACTCTCTAACTGTTCTCTGGCAGCTGAACGTGGCTAGGGAAAAGCACACAACTACTCTTGTCTCAAGTGGGCCCTCAGCCTGCTAGAGAGTCTCTCCACATTTCTTCAGTTAAGTCACTGCCCTGTCACCAAGACAACCACTTTATACCTTCTTCAAATGTTAAACTCAACCCCACTTTACTTATTCTCAACTGTTCTCTGAGAAAATAGAAGCTGTTACAAGAGAACTTCATCTTCAAACTACTAAATTGATCAACCTACCTTCATCTTTACTCATACACTCTCCCTGGACCACTGTCCCTCTCTCAGTGAGTTTTCTTCTGCCTCATCCATTTTGTGTTTTCTCTTGACTTTCATATCTTCATCTTAAAAACCAACCAACCAACCAACCAACCAACCAACCAACCAACCAACCAACCAACCAAAAAAGATCCTTTACTCCCATGCCCCCTTTCAGCTACTGCCACAAGCCTTTAGAGCAGAATTTCTCAAAAGATTTGTGTCTACTATCTCTCCACTTCTTCACAATCGTTCTTTCTTGAACTCAGTAGTCCACTGCAAAACACACTTGCTAGGTTACCAATGAGTTCCATCTTGCCAAATCTAATGATCAGTTCTTTGACTTAGGTACACAACAACAGTATTTGACATATTATCATCTCCTTTTTGAAACACCTTGTTCCCTTGGCTTTGGACATCTTTCATTCTTATTTTATCTTAATTCATTAGGCACTTATTCTCTTTTGCTGGTTCCTCTTAAACATCAGAGTGTTCTGGGGATGAGTTCTAGGACTTTTCTTCTTCTCTATGTTCCATACTCATGTATACACTGTTTATTCATGTATACACTGTTTATACAGTATTTCTGCTTGGAAATCTAATAGGCATTACAAACATCACATGTTCAAAAATATTTATGAATTTTACACAAAACTCACCATTCCCATCTTAAAACTCGGCACTCCCACTAACCTGGTTGCTCAGGTCCAAAACCTTGAATTCATCCTTGACCTCTCTTCTCTCTCTCCTTCCTCCTTCCCTTCTTCTCTCCCTCACTCCCTCTCTTGTTCTCCACATCTACTCTACCAGCAAATCTTGCTGACTTTACCTCAAATAAATCTCCTTTTAACTGTTTGTTGTTTATCTTTTCCACAACAATGCACACTCCCTGAGAGCAGAAACTTGGTCTTAACTTGCTGCTGTTTGTGCAAACATTTAGAACAGAAATTGACAAACTATGACCCACTGGCAAAATCCAGCCTTTCACTAAATGGTTTATAAATGGTTAAAAACATTTTTTTTTAAATAAAATTTTGTGATACATGAAAATTATATGAAATTCAAGTTTCAATACCCATAAAGTTTTATTGGAACACAGCCACGCTCATTTGTTTACATTTTGTCTATGGCTATTTCATCATTATAATGGCTGAGTTGAGTAGTTGTGACAAAGATTTTTATGGCCCACAAAGCTGAAAATATTTACTGTCCAGTCATTTACAGGAAAAATTTGCTGACCTCTGGTCTAAACTAACATTCTCTCACTGCAGCCAAGGCCTGAATTTCTTTTTCCAACAAGTTCTTATAAAAATCTCAGAACTGAGTCTTGTAGCCCTAAATCATATGACTATTTTTGAACTAACCCCTGATCAAAGGGTTAAACCACAATCAATTGGACAGGCTGGGGTCACATGCTCATCCCACAAGCTGGGAAATGAGGAAGGCTTAACTCCTTCTGAATCATATGGACTGAACCTGGAAGAGAACAGTTGTCCAAGGAAAATTGAGATGCTATAACCACAAGAAGGGTGAGTAGAAACTTCGGTAGCAAAACAAACAGTTGAGTTCTACATGAATCCTCTTGCTGTTTTAAAATGGCACATCCCCAAGCCCTGTGGCTTAGTCCTCCTATGAATCATAGGTTTCTGTTAAGAAGTCACACTCAGTTTATTAGAGTATAATTCTAACTACCCGTGTCTTAGATAGGATCTGTGCGTGTGTGTGTTTAATCCATGAACTCCAAACATAAAATTATTGTATTTCGAATTCAATTATATTAGAATGGGACATGGTCCAGATGGTATAAAAAGAGGTCATATCTGGGGTAGTGTCCTGGAGTAGTTCCATAGATGCTCTTGAGTCACCTTACAGATGTTCTGAGCAGAAGCTTGGCTGCTGGAACCACTTGCACAGCCAGCTTCCTAGGCAGTGACAGAATAAGATCCTTTGAATGTTGTGCCTCATTCCAACTCCCTTTCCTCATTATGAGAAGTAAGGACCACCCAGCCAGAGAGGGAGGTTATCTGCTGAAAGACCTTCCTAATTTATTAGGCAAACCATGTTCTTTCAAGATATCAGAATTTATGGAGAAGAGGGGAGAACTGATTTATCACCAAATAGTGTGTCTGTATCTCCTCTCAACAAAGGGATGCCATTGATGATAATTAACAAACCTTTCATATGGTCAGATTTATGTTTTAGGCAGCTCATTGAGGGCAGTTTGTAGGCTCTCTTGTAGTGAGGGAAAACAATGTGGACTAGCAGGGGTGATGGAACTGAGTGGAGACCTTGGTAATTCTTCTGACTCATGTAACTTCTTAGTTAGTTTCCCATCCGTGAAGTCATGGAGAAATCCTTGAGTCAGTGAAATGTTTCTTTACCACAGTGCCAAACCAAGCTGAAGATAGAGCTGTTTTGGAAAGTATAGCCACATATTAGCAACACGGAAGTTGTTATTTCCTTATTGATTATTTCAATTCAAGAAATTAATTTGATTATTAGACTTCAATCTAATCAATCAATCACAATGGTCTTGTGATTCACTCTTTACAAAATAACAAAGATTTAAAATTTTGAGTTGCTCTTTGTTAGCATTTTCTCCTTTGAATAATAATGTTTTATTCACAATTCTGACATTTCTTTTATGTTCAGATCCTCTTATTGAGAATTTCCCTTGATAGAGCAAATTTTCTATAATAGAAATGATATTTTTATGTGACTAATAAAAGATGACTGCCAAAGAGTGACAAATAAGCTTTTGTAGTTATACAACTGTTAACTGTAGATGCGAACTCTTGTTATTTCTGATGTCCCATTCAATTGTGGCATAATCCTGAAGATTTTACTCACCCTGAAATCTCATAGGACTTGCCTTTTCCAGAGTGAAGTCTAGCTCACAGATAGCCCCCAGCAGGCTGTGAATATGTTCTCATAAAAAAAAAAAAAAAAAAAAAAAAAAATGCTATCAGTTAAAAACTGTCTCCTTTTTAAAAATGACTTCTAGTTCTACCAACAGACTGCCTTGTTGGTTTCTGACAAAGGTCACAACAAGTGGTAGTAGAGAGTGAATGCCCCTGAAGGGAATAACTGGGCTTTGTCAAACACTGAAGAGTGTAAAGACTAGGCCTTTGGGCATTTGTGATAAAGCCTTGTCTACATTGTTTTTAATGATAATAGGTAATATAATGGTTAAAACTCTAATGAAAGACGAGTAGAGGAAGCAGATAGCAACAGAGAAACATAGAAATGAAAGAGTGGCTCCAATTTTTGTGGTCAAGTTGTCATTAACTAGTTGTTTAATGCTCTTACCTTTCTCACTAGGTTCCCCTAGTATCAGACTTCTCTTTGCCTCTGATAGAAGGGTATTCTAGAAAACAGACCTCTTTCAACTCTGGAAACCGCAGGGGCAAGCCAGGGTTCATTGAAGGAAACAAAACCACTATGAGTATTATGGAATAAGGAATTGATTATAAGACTAAGGTCTTACAAAATTGTGGGGAAAGCTGGGAAATAACATCTAAAAGATGGAGTTGGAAGATCCAAGAAGAGTCACTATCCTGCCCTCCTGAAATAGTGGTGCAAGTGGACACATCAGAGCTTTCCAGGGACTACAGGGAGTCAGGCATGTCCAGCTGCCAGAGTGAGACAGCAAAGAGGAGCTAATGTTTACGGGGGGCTATTGCCTCTGTGTTTGATGGTTAAAACCTGAGTCACTGTTAACTTGGGCAACTGTAGGGAGAGAGAGTTATAAAAGCATCAGGGAGAATGAGGATAAGCTGGAACATGCTGACACTTCTGTGTTTGTCTTTCACCCCATGATGACTTTCTGAGAATAATGGCATTTCTTTATAGCCACCTTCCAAGCCTTGTGAATCTCTGAGTTGGCCAGCTCTCACCCAGAATCATACAAGGAAGGTGATTCTGTGAAAGGTAGGTTCAGTTTAGCCTAGCTGACACACACCTAATTTTCTTCTTTAACTAAAAGCAACAACTTTATATTTTTTCCTTTAACTAGAGGACTTCTCGACATTGCCATTAATTTTCAGCAAATTTAATTCAACCGGAAAGTAAATCACACATTTCCCTTAGAGGGTTGCCTGTAGCTTCCCTCTGGCAAGTCTGCATCTCGTCAACTGGCAGTTTGTAGTCTTGTCTTCTTTTTTTCCCTCCTTTGTCTTTTATAAGAATTATAATCAATTTTTGTTTGCATTCCTGTATGTTAGGAAGGAAGAAAATATTCTTCATTTAATTTTCTTAGAAAACTAAACTGGCATAGAAAACGTAGATGTTTGGTATTAGAGCAAAAACGTAACAAAATAAAATGCCATCTTTAATAAGAGCACATGTGCTAGGCAATGGTTTTCCTGGTGTTTCTGTTAAAGGAAATCATGTTTCTTGAATAGCTAAAGGAAAAGCATCACTGTATATTTACAGAAGTTATAGTGGCAGAAACGACTAAATGTATTCCACATATTTCCTTTGATTATGCAAACATAGGCCACAGATTTATGAAATCACATGTGCTTTTTTTTTCTTCTGATATTCTCCATCTGAATCTCAATCTGAAATGGGACTGTGAAAGCAAAGGCAATTAAGTTCAAATCAATGAATAATGCCTTTGCTTGTCACTCCTACAAGTGGTTTGATTAGATTTGGGGATTACCTAATGTGTCTTTACAAAGGGATTACATTTGCCCATTTTCCTTCACTTTTACAAGTCCCACTAGCAACTGGTAGAGTTGAATATAGATAAGAATAGCCCTATCTGTTTATTTAAAAATCTTAGAAACTTCTATTCTTTTTAAATATAGATTAAAATGAAAATATTGTGACTATGTTATTACTCAAGTTTTGGAGAGAAATGATTTATTTGTAGGTTAGGAGAAAGAGTTCCTTAGGCACTTTTGAATAAATGTGAAGACAGGTGAAGCAGGCTGAAGTATTCCAAAATATCACATACATCCAGGGAAGATACAGAGGATTGTTTCACTGTTTTCAGTCATTTACCCCTCCTTTCCCTGTAAGAGGATTACACCTCCCCACCCATTTGCCATATGACTTGCTGTGCTACCATGAGTTGCTTTGGACAATGGAATATGAATGGGCATGATGAACATTGAAACCAAGTAGAAGTTTTAAGAAACATCACAAAATTTCCCCTGCCCTAATGCTGTTCCTCTTAACCATGAGATTATCATGCCTATTCTGATGCCTTCTCTTTAGGCTTGGGTTCTAGAAAATACATGGAACAGACCCACAGCTGATCCCTAGTAACCAAAATATAGCTAGAGTGAGACATGAGTATGTGTGTGTGTGTGTGTGTGTGTGTGTGTGTGTATGTTGGTAAGCCATTGAAATTTGGAGCCTGCTTATTACTACAGCAAACCTGACTACTATGGAAGGTGGAAATACATTGTACTAAAATGCTAACAGTAGCTATTATTATACAATAACAGTTGCATTGTATTATATTGTATAATATAGGTTACTATGATTTTTTCTTTAATCTTTGTGTGTGTATGTGTGTGTGTGTGTATTTACCTTGTTATCTGTATCATGTATTATTTTATAATCAGAAAAAAAGTAAGGGTTTTCTTGTCTCTTAAACATTTTTTTCAGTCCTTTTTTAATACCGTACTTTTGCTATAAATTTGAGAGAAAATCAAATTTGGACCAAGGTTGTTTGCCACATTCAGGACATTCTTGGGATGCTGCATTAAAAAATAAAACTCATCCTTCGAATTGATCCACAGAATTATTGCAAACTTTATTAAAATATTGCTGATTATGCAGAATTTTACAAATTAATCCTCAAATTTATATGGAAAGCCAAGTGACTCAGAGTAGCTAAAACGATTTTTAAAAAGTACAAAGTTGGAGGAGTCACACTTTCTGATCTCAAACTTATGGTTATCAAGAAAGTGTGGTAGTAGCATAAGGATAGAAATATAGATCAATGGAATGGAATTGGGAGTCCAGAAATAAACCCAAATTTATAGTCAACTGATTTTCAACAAGAATGCCAAAACAATTCAAAGAAAAAATAATAGCCTTTCAACAAATGATGCTAGGACAACTGGATATCCACAGCAAAAGAATGAAGTTGGACCCTATCTCACACCATGTACAAGAGTTAACTCAAAATTGATCAAAGACTCAAATGTAAGAGCTAAAACTGTAAAACTAGATGAGAAAATAAAGGGGTAAATCTCCATGATCTTGGATTAAAGCAATGTTTTCTTAGATATGAAACAAAAAGCACAAACAACATATTTTTTTTTAATTAGATAAATTGAACTTCATCAAAATTTAAAACTTTTGTGTACCAAAGGGTGCAATCAATAAAGTAAAAATCCAGCCACAGAATGGGAGAAAATATTTGCAAATCATATACCTAATGAAGGACTTATATCTAGAATATATAAAAAAAAATTAAAACTCAATAATAACAAGACAACTTAAAATATGGGCAAAGGATCTAAATAGACATTTTATAAAGAAGATATTCAAATGGCCAATAAGCACATGGAAAGATGCTCAACATAATTAGTAAATATAAGCCACAAAGAAATATCTCCACACACCGACTATGATAACTGCAATCAAAATGACAGATAATAACAAGTGTTGCTGAGGATGTGGAGAAATAGGAACCCTCGTACATTACTGGTGGAAATATAAAATTAAATAGCTGGTTTGGAAAGCAGTCTGTCAGTTTCCAAGCATAGAGTGACCATATGACCCAGCAATTCCACTTCTCAGAATATACCCAACAGAAATGAAAGCATATACACACACAAAAAACAAGTACACAAATTTTCATAGCAACATGCATAATAACCAAAAAGAGAAAAACACCGAATGTCAATCAACTGATTAATGGATAAATAAAATAGGATATATTTTTCACAATGGAATATTATTCAGCTATAAAAAGGAATGAAGTACTGATATGTGCTGCAACATGGATGAACCTTGAAAATATTATGCTGTGACAAAAGGTCAAATATTGCATGATTTCATTTATATGAGATGTCCAGAGTAGGCAAATCCATAGAGAAAGAAAGCAGATCAGTGGCCTGGGAGGTATGGGTGGGTTGTGGGGAGGGACTTAACTGCTAAAGTACAGGGATTTCATTTTGATCAATTGTGGTGATGGTTGCACAACCCTATGAAAATACTAAAAAGTATGTAATTGTACAATTTAGTTGAGAGAATTTTGTGATTTACAAATTATATCTCAATAAAACTATTACAAAAAAATATCATTGTCACCACTGTTGTTTTTCTGATTGTTATTTTATTACTGCTTCTATTAATACCTTTCATTGCCCCATCCCCAGAGACCTAATGGCCAGTCACTTGTTTTCTTCTTATCACAAATGAGAACAGGGAAGCAAATAAGTTTCCATTGGCAGTAGAAATGGAAATACTAAACTCAAATTCCTCTTTCACACCGACCCAACTCTCCATTTTTATTTCTCATTGTAGTACTTCTCTTCATCTGCCTTTTGTCGTCACTCATTAGGTCTGTCAACTTTTCTCCACAGTATCCTCAGTTTGCAGCTTTTGTATCAGTGTCTGGAATATCTTCACCTTAACTCAAAACTAACTCATTCTAGTAAAAATGTATAGGCATTATTTAGGTACAAGAGTTATAACAGCAAACAAGGCAAATTAAATCACTCAATCTCTAAAGCAGGGAGGTTATAGTTTAGTAGGAGAAGAAATCATCAAGAGAAGGCATAAATATTGGTAAATACAAATAAATGGTCAAATAAATACATAACATAAATTTAGGTGTGATACAGCTCAAAATATTTAAATGATTTTACCTGAAGCTTTCTCATAAATAAGTCATCACTCTATACTCAAAACCACATTCAGGGACTTTTCTTACCTTTTTTTTTCTAGGATTTTAATAATACTGAAAATAAGTTCTTACATCCGATTCATCTTTCATTTTTTCATTCAACAAATATTTATACGGTGCTCATTATGTGTCAGGAACTGTATTAGATGCCAGGGATACAATAGTGAGCACAACAGACTTGGGTTCTGCCTTCCAGGAACTTACATTTGGGGAGGCAGATATTAATCCAAAACCCATAGAAAGTTTTGAGTGTCATAAAGTTGTGAGTGTCATAAAGTGGACAAGGAGGACAAGATGAGAGTGTATAAAATGGAGAACTGATACATCTTTAGGAAATTAGATATTCATCAAAGGCACTAACACAATAGTGACATATCACTTAAAGGCTTTACACATGTTTTCCCCCAATAACACTGAGATAAATAATCAAGAACTTTAATAGACTCTTCCTGACAATTTCTTATGCACCCTATGGATTACTGCCACCCAAATTAAGGTCCGTTGGTTCACTGTTTGTGAAGGTAATAGTCTTATTAGTTGGTTCTTCTGGTCTACGTGAATCATCAATTTTCAGTGAATTAGAATATCGCAAAATTCACACCACTAACATGATTCAAAACAAATTCCTGTGTATTGAATCAGTAATATGTTAAATGCATTATATTGGATCTAATTATAACTAGTTTAATTCTGTTTGGAATAAAATTTCTATCCATCTCTCTTTATAATAGAGCAGCGATTATCAACCAAGTTGGAAAGAAGGAGGAAAGTCAGAATCACCTGAGGGATTATAAAATCACCTGAGTCTCCCCGTATCCATGCCCCAAGCCCCTACTGAGAATCAGAATCCTAGAGGAAAATAATGTATAACCTGAAATGTTCAGAATGTTACTTTGATCAAATTATGTTTGAATACGAAGTAATTCAGTGATCACGATTTTAATTCACACTTCTGCCTACATTTAGGCCACTCACTAAAATTTGGTTCTTCTCGTGAATCTTTAATTTACAACAATGTAATATCTTGTAGAGCACAGAGGAGATGAAACTACACTGAAATGATGGAGTCAATTTTTACTTCTTACTGCCACATATTAGTTGTATAATTTCAGACAAGTCGCTTAATACTTCTGATAAGCTTCATTTTCCTCATTTATCATGTTGGTTTAATAATCTCAGTCTGCTTTACAGGCTATTGAGAGGGTTCATGGAGATAATATTTTTGATTATGTGTAGCACATATTAGGCCCTTTAAATCTAACAATGATGGGACTTTCTTTTCTAGAGATGTCTTTCTTTTTTTAATTAAAATTTATTGGGGTGACAATAGTTAGTAAAATTGCATAGGTTTATTTGTTTGTCTTGTTCCTGTGTTGTTTTCAATTTTATATCGCACATATCAGTGAAGTCATATCTTTTTTTAATTTTTTTTGTCTCACTTATTTCGCTTAGCATAATAATCTCAAGATCCAACCATGTTGTGGCAAATGGCACAATCTCATATTTTCTTATGGCCGAATAGCATTCCATTGTGTATACATACTACATCTTTATCTAATCATCTATTGAAGGACACTTTGGTTGTCTCCATGTCTTGGTCACTGTAAATAAAGCTGCAATGAGCATCGGAGCACATATATCTTTATGGATAAATGTTTTTAGATTTTCTGGGTATATACCCAGGGGAGGGACCCAGCAATCCCTATCCTGAGATGACTTTTTCTTACATCCCTGGCTTCTCACTTGGTATCAGTAGTGTGGAACATATCTAAATAATTTTTAAGCTTTGGTATTATAACTGTAGGAAAAATCTATTATCTATCAATTATCTTTCTATCTATCATCTATCAGTGAAATGCATGCAGACTTTTCTTTATTGTGAATGGATATTTATTGGGCCTCCATTCAATTAACAGAATTAAATTAATAATGACAGGTTTATAGACACCTCAAATAAGCAAGAAAATATTGACAAAAAAGAATGGCTAAAGAGAGAGAAAATTGCCTTTCCAGATTTTAAACTTTTTTCAAAGCTACCCTAATCTAAAGACCATGGTATCAGTGCAATGGTGAACAAATTTGTGGAACAACATAGAGAATTCAGATATGCATCCAAGTTTACATGGGAATATAATATGAAACGAAAGACCTTTCAACTAACTTGAACAAGAATGCTTTATGTAATAAATAGAGCTGACAAAACCAGCGACTTATGTGAAAGAGAGCAAAGCTCTCCTATCTCATATCACAGATGGGTCAAATATCTAATTGCAAATGGATTAAATATCTAAATGTAAAACTTAAAAATGTAAGAAATAAACAAATATTTGCATATCTGTATAACTTTGGGGGCAGGGAAGGACTTCTTAAGAAAGATAATCTACAAAGGAAAGGATAATCATAATTGACTATTTAAAAATTAAAATACAAAAAGATAACATAAACAAAATTAAGAGAAAAGTGATAGAATGGGGAAAATATTTTTTACATGTTTGCAAAGAATTCGTCCCTAGTGCAGAAAAATTCTTTCAAATTTATATTTTAAAAATCATCAGAAAAATGAGCAAAGGGTCTTATCTAGATAATATACAGAAGAATAAATCCAAAATGCCCAATAAACATATGCTCAACTTTTCTGGTAGTCAGGTGTTGCGTCCTGCACAACACAAGCAGTGGGGAAAGCGAGGGAGGCGGCAAGGGCTAAATTCTATTATAGAAATAAAGAGACAAGAGACACTGAATGCAAAAAAACCACAGAGGACCAAGGGACTCACAGCCTCAAGGGACTGGAGCCCCGAATCAGGTCGGACTGGGTATTTATTGTTTTTTTACAATAGGCATCACATGATTCTGGGCAGGGTCTGCAAGACTTTCACACCACTGATACAATTAGCATATTTCCAATACCCAATCATATTGTCCCAAAGCAACCTGTTCATGCTGTCCCCACATGATCAAGGTGCGGTGTGTACAACCCCTGGGGGAGTAGGTTTCTCAGAGCAATTACCTCATGAGCTAAGCGGGAAGCGAGATAAGTTCGCTCAGTTAACGTTCCTTAGCACAATAGGGTGCCGGACATCAGAAGCATGCGTCAGCAGCTTCCAGAAAGCATTGGAGGAGGGGCATCCCTCCTAGTTTCACATTAACTCATGGGGGTCCCTGGGGTCCCGTCTGGCTTAAGTCGTTCCTCCCTTGAGGAATCTTACTCGTCTTTGACCGCAGACCCAGCATACTGGAACCAAGAGAGGAAACCTATAAAACTCAACCCCTAAGAGGGACAACCCCGCAACCCTCTTTCCTTAAGGAAAGGATGGTAGGGACAAACGGTTAGGGTGCTGTGTGACAACAGTCAGGCAAATGCAAATAAAGACAATAATGGAGTTATATTTTTCATCCATAAATTGGAAAAAACATTAATTTATTTCCATAATGAGTAGAATGTAGAGAAAGGGACATCACCACACATTGTTTTTTTTCAGGAACATGAATTGTTTAAAATATTTGCAAAGTTATCAAATAATATTAGTAAAATTAAACAGTACACATACCCATTAACACAGCACTCATATTTTGGAGAATTTATCCCATAAAAGCCAGGTTGCAATACATAAGGATCAATGTACAAGGGAACCTCTTTTGTTATTAACTATAATGGTAGTAACCTGAAAATAATCTGAATGTTCTTCAGTGATAGAATGATTGAATCAATTATGACACATCTATCTGTGGACTATAATAAAACCGTTTAAAGCAGTACATTGGATTAATAGCTGCTGAATTGAAGAATAACCATTTAAAGGCATGCTAAGTAATTAAAAATGTGAGGATATTAGTTATTATTGGAAAAAATTTAGCACGGTTTATGTGTATATATGAATCTGTATATCTATGAACCAGAGGAAAATGTGAGAGGACATACATAAAACAATGAACATCACTTATGTGTGGGGCCTGGCCCTGGAGGGAAATTGATGGAGAAGATATTAGTTTTTTATTGAACACCTTTAACTGTTTGAGATGTAATAATAAACATATAATAACTTTGTAACCTAAAAATATAATAGAGACAGAAGTCAGATCATGTATAATCCTGTATTTACATGCATAGCACAGGTGTGGAAGGACTCATGCTAAATTAATTTTGGGCCTGTTAGGAGAAAAGAGGTATAAGGAAATGAGAAAAAGGAGAACTTTAGCTGTGTCTTGTATGTATTTCTGTCATTATTAATATGCATTTTTTACAGTGACTACTAATCCATATATTACTCATGTGAGTTATAAATAAATGCATAACTTTAATTGTTTATGCCCTTATAGTAAATTTGTGTGTGTTTTTTTCCCCTACCATCAGTAGACAACAGTTATTGGCAAAGACTTTAACAAGCATAATAGTTGTAATTTGGTTGAGAAGGATAATTATGCATTAGCTTAAGATCTAATGCCTTATAGAGATCTGTTATTCTATGAAAGTGTTGACTTATAGTAGTCCCAACTAGGAAACATAGAAGTAATCCAGACATTCTTGTGAAATTCAGCTGTATTATCTCTTAGTGCTCCTTTAAACCTTAACTCTAATTAAGGATCATTTAGAGGTTTTTAGCTAGAGGGATGGGTGAAAGGATGTCTTTATCCCCACTTAGGCAGAGAAAAGTTTTTAAAGTGGAAAATGAGCAATTGATGATTGTCTTGCCAAGTGTAATTAAGAAAATTTAGCAGCACTGATTGTACAAAGTTCTGGAAGTAAAACCTGCCAAAGGCTGAGATATGGCTTCTATGTAGCTAATACTGTAAACTCAGCATGTCAAGTCTTTTATCTGATTCTAATTCTTGGAACAAGCTACAGTTGCTCACGTGTAGAATAGCATATTTTATTTCTGTGGCCCAAAGCGAAGAAGTCTCCTTTTACCTCCCTTATCTGGGACCTTGGTGTCACATATTTCACCCCCTAGGTCCTCTTCCCCTGAAACCTGCCTGTTTGAAGGGTCTCACTTTTCAGCTGCTCACTAACATCTTTAAATTCACAGTTTGCTAATAATAATTTCTCACTTTTTCATGAGCATTGCTACATCTAGAAAAGCTTCAAGGGCTCAGAGAGGGAAGCCTCGGTGACTAAATTTCACAGACATGGTGAGAGGCAGGAAGTATCTGGGTTGTGGGAAATTCTTGCCTTCAGGGATTTAGGTGTTTTCTTGCAAACGTGAACCATGGATAGTTGAAAAATTATGTAGCCATACAAAATAGCAGTGCAAGCCACCTGTGATAGAGGCATTCATGATCAATTTTCAGAGGAGTAGTTTAGACAGTGTGTGCTTAGACTTTTGAGAGAGAATTAATCAGAATTAGTATATTGAACTGGTGGAGAAAACTAGGAGATGGCATTTATGAATAAATTCTCTAAGATATATGTTGGCCTGATACAATAGCCCATGCTATATACATGTAATATTGCTTTAGATAGGCATATGTGTCTATGTGCACAGATATATATGAAAAGCAGGAATGAATTGCTCAGTGGTGATGGTGATAGATTTGAGGTTAAGAATGCCAATTAGCTTCTTTCTGTTGCACACTGGATGCAAACTACCCCTTACACCCATGAAACTCTTGTTTGATATAGTGTATGCCCCCAAAAGTTGATGATCATTTTGTTAGATATTCAACGGACCAGCCCAATACACTGAAATAGGAATCTTTACCAGAGCCCTATTTTTCCTTCCGCTTACTAAACTGCTTGCAAGAACAAAAGGTACCCTCCAAATCTAATTGCTTGTAATTGGCCTATTTATGAACAACATAAATGGGGCACACATACCTTTATTTAAACTACAATCGTAAGAATCAAGTCCTCGAGAAAGAAGAAGAGAGGTAGACTTAAACGCATGGATGGAACTGAAAAAACTGTTCAAAGTTTAGTGACGGGTGGGCATATTTAGGAGAGCCATGAGGTACTCTTGGGAAGTTAGAGAAATAGATCAGTCTCTGAGCATCTAGCAGGAACATGGAAGAAGACCATGCATGTGAGCAAGCAGTGGAATAAAGTGAGTTTTGGACACATAGAAGTGTTCTGGGAAGCCAGAAATGCAAAGCCTAGGGAAGCAGATCAAGATAATAGGAAATACTTTTTATATCCCACCCATTATTCCCCTTTGGACCTTAACATTCTCCTACAAGTGGTTACTTCAACATGGCATCACGTCTATTTCTTGATCTAAGAGCTTTCTCTGACCTCTGGGATCTGCTTAGAGCTACCATAGCAATGCAGAATCAGGATTTAAGGCATGGATTCTCCCTCCTCACCCACCATCCCCACAACTACAGTGTAATTTAACCAATGGAGAATAAATGCCCCAAGTCCCTTCCTCTTTTGGTGATACAGCAATGGATCCCAGAGACCTAGCTTAATTGCATCTCTGGGATCCCGAGTACAATTAAGTGCAGTCGTCTGTAGTACTAACACTTGCCAACAAACCTGGCATTGTTTGCCTTCCATTCTGTTGCATTTTATCATTGCCACCCTGGGGTCATCTGGGATCCCCTTCCCCAAAACCTAGCTGCACCTGAGTCTTTGTACCAAAGCTCACTTTGGGGGAATCCAAACTAAGAATTTTAAACAAAGTGAATAGTCAAAAGCTTGAAAAATAAAACCAAACTGGAAAAATTGAAAATAAATAACAGATATGATCAGACCAAGGAGAGTTGAGATACAGATAAATGAAAATATTTTCTTTTCTTTAACTATATCTCTTGAAAAATGAGTTTAGGAAACATTGTTATTTACTAATTCTTCTGGGTTAGTACTTTGTGAAGGAGAAAGCAACACAATGGGCATTTTAAAAGTAAGCTTTTGAAAACGAACGCTTTAAGCCCCAACATGTTGTTAGTTGTAATAATGGGAACCCACGTCACTAAGAGATGCATTGCCTAGTTCTCTGTGGTTTCCTACTACAGTAGTTCTTTTTGGAGTTAGGTGGTCTTTTCCATAGAGCACTTGTGTTATATGTTGAAATAATGAAAAAGCTGCTGAAACACAATACGCATTTTAAAATCTAGTAATAAAGAAAGTAATATGGCTGAATAATGCCTAGCCAGATTAAGTTTGACACTGTATTTGCTTTGCGTCCAACTTTATCTGGCAATGCATTATTCACTAGTACTATGCACAGTGCTTTATTAAGTCTTAATCAAATGCATTTTATCATAAGTGTCAATTCAATGCTTTGCCATTATATTTATATATTTCTAAATACTGAGTTCTTTGTAACAAATGATAAATGCTTAGACTGGAAAAGAATATCATATTTCTGGGGCTTGGGAATGAGGTCATTGTATAGGCACAGGGTGATTTTACATCTAAATTAAATTCATCTACAAATTATATATTTTTTTCTTTTCTCTTCCTAATAAACTGAAATGCAAAAATGTTCATTTAATTTTTTCTTCACCATCGTGAAAACCAAACGAGCATGTTTAGGTCATCCATACAGGGTGTTTTAATAGGTTTGTAGAGCACACATATAAGATACAGATTAAAATTTTGATGGCAGATTTTTATTTAATAGATTTTTGGGCTAAATTTTCAAATGCAACTAAGAGTTCAAATGAAGCAGGTTAAACATAAAGATTTATGTACAAACTGACAAGAGATTCCAAACAGTTACACACAGTTTCAAGTATAATTAATAATGAGCTGTATATTTTGTAAATGCAGCTGGGCCTTCAAAAGCTTCTTAGGTTTCCTTGGTTTCCTAGGAAAGAAAATGCTTTACAAAATATACTATTCAAATGCATTAAAATCTTAGGTTTACTATTCTGATAATATTGGACAAATTTAATTTTTAAAATATTGCTGAAATCTAACTTTAAATTGCTTGAAAGTCTGGTTCTTTTATCAAAACAGCAGCTGTAGATTTATAGTACTATTTGTTTTTGGAGAAAAAAAGTACAACTATTATAATCCTACAATATTAGTTTGGAAAAATTTGTTCATTACATAAGTAAGCATTCCTTTTCTTTTCTTTTTCTTTTTTTCTTTTCTTTTCTTTTCTTGTCTTTTTTTTTTTTTTTTTTTTTACAAAATCACCATTTTATTTTTTAAAGAGTTTATTAAAAAATATAGCTAACCTAAAACATTATATCAGTTTCATGTGTACACCATAGATGTTCAACATTTATATACCTAAAGAAGTGATCACCATAAGTCCAGCCACCATCTGACACCATATTATGCTATCACAATATTATTGACTATTTTCCCCATGCTGTATATTAAATACTCATGACATATTTGTTTTATAGTTGGAAACTTGAACCTCTTAGTCCCCTTCACTTTACCCCCCCCTTTTTAAACTTTTAAAATTACAGTTGACATTCTGTATTATTTTCTATTAATTTCAGGTGAACAGCATAGTGATTAGACATTTATATAATTTAAGAAGTGGTGCCCCTGACTAGTCTAGTACCCACCTGGCACTATACATAGTTATTACATTATTGACTATATTTCCTATGCTTTACTTTACATCCCCATGACAATTTTGTAACTACTTATTTGTACTTCTTTATTCCTTCACCTTTTACACCGTCCCCCAACTATCACTCCGATAAATCTAGTACCCATCTGACACAATACATAGCTATTACAATATTTTAAATGCTACACCTACATCCCCATGACTACTTTGTAACAACCAATTTGTACTTCTT
Source organism: Rhinolophus sinicus (assembly GCF_057876585.1). NCBI lineage: Eukaryota > Metazoa > Chordata > Mammalia > Chiroptera > Rhinolophidae > Rhinolophus > Rhinolophus sinicus. The sequence continues at coordinate 35,655,843 of NC_142513.1, forward strand.
AATCCTTTCCCATTTTTCAAACACCCACACATGCCCCCTCCCATCTGGCAATCATCAAAACATTCTATCTATCAGGGTATTTCTGTTGTTTGTTTGTTTATGTTGTTCTTTCGATTCCACATATAAGTAAAATCACATTGCATCTGTTTTTCTCTGTCTGACATACTCCACTCAGCACAATACCCTCCAGGTCCATCCATGCCACCATTGATGGCAAGAACCCATTCCCTTCCCTGGCCAAGCAATATTCCATTTTATATAGGTACCACCACTCATCCATCAATGATACCCAGGCTGCCTCCACATCTTGACTATTGTAAATAATGCTACAATGAACATATGACTGCATTTGTCCCTTCAAAGTAGTTTTTTGGGTTTCTTCGATAAATACCCAGAAGTTTCTTTAGATATTACTAGATTTGTCTCTTGTTATAGCCTTTGTTTTAAAGTCTGTTTTGTCTGGTATAGATATTATGACCCCAGCTTTTTCTTTTTTTTTTTTTCCATTTCTATTTTCAAGAAATGACTTTTTTCATCCCTTTACTTTTGGTCAGTGTGTGTCTTTCAAACTGAAGTGAGTCTCTTGTAGGCAGCATATGAAAGGGTTTTTTTCTTATCCATTCAGCCATTTTATGTTTTTGATTAGAGTATTTAATTCATTTACGTTCAAAGTAATTATTGATAGATATGTAGTTATTGCTATTTTATTATTCATATAGTTGACTTTTTTTTTGGTCTTAAAGAAATCCCTCTAAAATTCCTTGTAATACCGATTTGGTGGTGATGAACTCCTTTAGCTTTTTTCTTGTCTGGGAAGCTCTTTATCTGTCCTTTGATTTTAAATGACAGCTTTGCTGGGTAAAGTAATGTTGGTTGTAGGTCCTTGCTTTTCATCACTTTGAATATTTTGTGTCAATCCCTTCTGACCTGCAAAGTTCCTGTTGAAAAATCAGCTGACAATCTTATGGGAACTCCCTTATAACTTACTGGTTGCCTTCCTCTTCCTGCTTTTGTGATTCTCTTTGTCTCTAACCTTTGCCATTTTAATTATAATGTGTCTCGGTATGGACCTGTTTGGGTTCTTGTTTCAGACTCTCTGTGCTTCCTAAGCTTCTGTGTCTATTTCCTTTGTCAGGTAAGAAAATTTTCAGTCACCATTTCTTCAAATAGGTTCTCAATCCCTTGTTTTCTCTCTTCTCCTTCTGGAACCCCTATGATGAGAATGTTGTTGTTTGATGTTGTCCCAGAGGTTTCTTAAACTATCCTTATTTTATTTTTAAGTCTTCTTTTAACTTTTGCTATTCTGATAGGGTGTTTTCTGTTACCTTGTCTTCCAAATCACTAATTCAATGCTCTGCTTCATCTATTCTGCTGGTGATTCTTTATAGTGCATTCTTCATTTCAGTTATTGTATTCTTCACTTTTGACTGGTTCTTTTTTATGGTCTCTGTCTTTTGTTATGCTTGCTATCTCTTTGTTGAAATTCTCACTAAGTTCCTTGAGCATCCTTATAACCAGTGTTTTGAACTTGTCTCTGGTAAGTTGCTTGCCTCCATTTTGTTTAATTCTGTTTCTAGAGTTTTCTCCTGTTCTTTCATTTGTGATATATTTCTTTGTTTCCTCATTTTGACTATCTCTCTATTTGTTTCTATGTATTAGGCAGATCTGCTACATCATCAAGTCTTGGCCAGGTGGCCTTATGTAGTAGGTGCCCTGTGGGGCCCGGTGGCACAGTCTCCCTGTTCACCTATGCTGGGTGCTCCAGAAGTGTCCCTTGTGTGGACTGTGTGTACCCTCTTGCTATATTTGAACCTTGATTGCTATTGGCATGTCAGTGGGTGGGAGAGGCCCTCAGGCTGATTGGTTGTGGGGTTCGGCCTCTTTCACAGCTTATAGGCTGCTGTACAGATGGCTTACCACATGGAGCAGAATTCACCTCAGCAGGCTCTGGTTCCTGCTGTGACTGCCCTTTGGGTGTGCTACTTGTGGGGTGGTGTTCTGGTGTGGTCTGAAGCCAACCTCTAAGTATGTTGGTTCTGGGGCCTCTTGGGAGTGGCTCTGGTGCAGGCCCTGGTCAGCCACTGCCTGTGACCTGCCGGGGACTATGTGGTAGCAGTTAGAAAGTGATCCATGGTTGGTCACTGCCTGTGTTGAACTTGGAGGTGCATGGGAGAGGCCACACTGTGATTTGAGGATGGCTGCCATCAGTTTTCTGTCTGGGGTAACTCTGTAAAAAGCCAGGACACTCCAAGGCCTGCTGTCAGCTTCCAGCTGCTATAATGTTCAGCTGCTGATAAAGCCTCATGCAGTTGGGTGGGGTGGGGTCTCAGTGAGTCACTAGGATGGAGCAAGCAGAGCTCAGCAGACCAATTCAGAATCAGATTTGGCCATGGGCATAGGGAGGGTCTAACAGGAAAGATGGTGCCTGTCTGCTGGCTGCAAGAGAGGAACTCCACACAGGGAAAATGGCAACTGTCCCTCCAGTCTTCACCCTTAGTTACACAATTCAGTCTTTCTCCATATGTCTCTGAAGTCCCCTAAGTCACTGTTTCTCTCCAGATCACAGGGTGAGTGTCTGTGAGTGAGTCTGTTCAGGCTCCTTAAGAGGATGTCTGGGTTTTCTGCAGCCTTCAGTCCCAGAGGTCAGAATCCCCACTGTTTTCCACAGCCACATGTTGGAAGGGCTCCTATTTCCAGTATGAGAACTCATGGTTGGGGAGCCTGGTGTGATGCTGGGGTCCCTTGCTCCTCTGTGACCGAGATATCCACCCCAATTTTCACCCACAACACGGAGGTTTAGGGCAAGCCCATTTAGTGTCTCCACCCTTCCTATCAGGCTCAACATGGCTTCTTCTTTATATCCTGATTTTAAAACTTCTGTTCAGCTAGACTTCAGATGCTTCTCCAGATTGACTGTTCCATAATTTAGTTGTAGTTTTGATGTGTTCATGGGATAAGGCAAGCACTGTGTTTATCTGCTCCACCATATTGGATCCCCTCTAAACATATTTTTAAGACTAAAGAAGCTCATAACTTTTAATTTTAAAAAATCACCACATTAAAAGAAATACAGGGCTCTAAATGAACATTGCATCAAGTTGGACTGTTGTCTCTCTGTGTGAATGCTAAGTGAAGCTACATTGTTAATGACATTAGTCTCTACTCTCCAGAATCGCATTAGCCTCTGAGTAAATATTACTAATTAGATAAAGTTTTATCTACAGAAGTAATACTTAGACTATTAAACATATAATTAACACTTACATGTGAAATATTAAGAATATAATACATGCTTCTTTTGTATAATAAACTATACGTCACCCTGCCACATAGATGACAATCAAGTAATTATTTGTAAAAACAAAACCAAAATAAAATTCCAACAATCTTCCAAAATACCCATCCAAGATTATTGATTTTACTTATAATTTTATGTTAGAAATGATGGTTTGTGAAAAAGGATCTCAGTTATATCTAGAAACCTTAATTGAAAGTAAAGGAATCTTAGAGGCTTCTATGGAGAATGGATTCAGAGAGGTTATGACTATTTTTTTTTTTTAATGATAACTTCTGGAAACCATTGATAATTGATGGGTATGAGTTCTTTCATTGTCCTCTTAAGAAATCTTCCTCATTTCATTTTGTCTTTCCTTCTTTCTCACTTCTTTTCTCCAATGTATAATTATTCCCACTTCCATTATTGCTGTGGGTTTTGCTTCGTGGTTTGGTTTTTCCCTTTTATTTTATTTTTTGGCGTATCTTTGACCAAGCAGTTTCATAACTCATAGGAAAGGTTTGATTAATTTACAAAGGGTCACAGTAACTTTTTAGATTTCATTTGATACATTAATAAATATTTAAGCTTTTGAGATTAGTATTTAGTAATTAAGAAAAAGCTACTTCAATATTTTTGGGGAATGTAGGATTAAACAAATTTGAATAGTTTTCTTTATTATATAAATTCTCAGAACCTTTAATAGTCTTAGATGAGTTACAAAATTCTAAGAAGAGGATATAGGATGGAGTGTTTCTCTACTTTATTTGCCACTAGGACCCATTTTATGTGGGGGTTGGGAGCAATAGCAAACATTAATAGTACTTCGTATGTGTCAGACACTGTTCTAAGTGCTTTACCTCATAAGGAAAACAATCTTCTATTTTACAGATGCAGAAATTGAGGCACAGAGAGGCTCAGTGCCTTGCTCTGTGGAACAGCCACCAAGGGGGAGGGTTAGGGGCCTGAACCCATGGAAGCTTATCACTGCACCATTCACCTATTTAGGAGAGTCATTAGGGTTTTTCTACTGGCCAAAGCAATCTGTTGGACATTTAGTTAGTTCATATCTTGTAGCTCAAAATGAATTTGCATTAATTTTTCATGCAGACTGAGCAATACCACATCAATAATAGTTTCCTCTGTACTTCAACATTCAGCAGAAGTCTCAGTCAGATCCTATGTTGTCCTAGAGTTCTCTTGTTTTCCTTCTATGTCCAGATAACTTTAATGAATACAGAACTTTATAAGTTATAATAATATCTTGGCATTTTTATTGCTTTATACTGCATAATTTTTAATACAGAAAAACTATTCTTTACATGATATTTTTTCACACAAAGTAATGAATCAATGGTATTTATGGACCGACCACTTATTATGAGCATGATTTCTAATAAGAATCTCTGGTTAATAGACTCAATCAAGTTAGAAAAATAATACATTAAGGGGAGAAAGAGGTTTTCATTAAAGTCATTTTTATACCTAAATATGTCAGCCTTTTTTAAAGTCTGTGCCTGTTTTTCACAATGAAGTTAAGTGTCTAACCATTTAATAAATAAATTTGAAACTTCTATATTTTTTCCCATTTTGACCACATAACCAACTAATTTTGGAAGTTTTTTTTTTTTTTTTTTTTAATTGTATACATTTATGTTATTTGGACAAAAACAAAAGATAGAGTAAAGATAATTCATCTTAGGTTTTACTATTGTCTGTGTATTTTTATATATTTTCTTTTATCTGTTTCTTAAAACATAAACAAAATTAAAAACACAAAGTCATTATTAAGATGCTATTTACAAGTATGAAGATGTCCATGTGTGTCAGGTATTTATAGAATTAACATAAGAACATAATGGTTCTGTTGATAAATTTATAACAGCAGAAAAGGCCATGAGTGTGGAAGGGAGTGATCTGGGTCAAGTTCAAGTTCTTTTCCTGAGTTTGTGTGACTCTGAGCAAGTCACTTATGTCCCTGGATCTCAGTTCTTTATCTGTGAAACAGGACCATGGGATTCAATCCTTGTTATATCTTTTCACTCTGTTCTCTTGTGGATCAGCTTAAGAATGTTCCTTGAATCAGCCTTTGCTGTTTAACATTTGCTTATCATGCTTACAGCAGGGATTCTTGGCCTCTTTGTAGAAGTTTCTTTCTCAGTGTTTGGATGACGCTATGTACTGTGTGTGTTTGTGTGTATAACTGTGCGAGAAAAAGCAAGATTAAAATAGATTTAGAATACGATAAAAACAGAGATTTTAGCAGAGACTGACAAAGAGAATTTCTAATATCACTGAAATTCTCAGCTGACATATCAATTGCTCTGTGGTCAACTAACAAATAAGTGTTTTTCCTAGTAGTCAGATGCATTTCCAAAGAATTAGCTCTCTTTATAGGAATATACAGTAATGGAACTATCACTCTAAATACAATTAAAGTTCTGAAGGGAGAAGAAGACAATACGTCACTCATAATAGAGTTTGCCAGGAGCAGCAGCTCTCAGATCCATTTCTCTCTTTGTGCTAGAGAGTCAGGTTTGATTTCCAGCTTTCCTCCTCAATGTGCAATCGCATGTCCTCCTGCCATGTATTATAGGATCCTGGAGATATTAAGAAGTAGAGAATCAATGTGGCTGCATTGCGTCTTCCAAATGGTTTTTTGTGTATACAGTTTATAAATGACCAATAAGAATTTACAGTTCAGGAGTACTTTTCCCTTGGGATCCTATAATTATTTAAAAATACTAACTATAAACTCCTCACTATTTCCTTAAAGTGTTTGCTTTTGTGAAACTCAGTTGTATGCCAAAAATCACTTTGATACTTGACTTGGAGACTGTAGACCAAACTCATAGATCCACATGGAAAAACAAGATATAAAATTTGGCTTTGGCATTTCCCCAAGTGTGGTATCTTGAATCATCATATTTTTCTATATGTCATAAATTATGTGTAATAATAGAAAAAGATGACTACCTTCACACTAAATGCAATGCTTGTATTAACATCTGTCAGCTATTTTGTGAGAATATTGCCAAAATATAACATTTATCTTGGCATTTTGTTCCATTTTGCTTTTGTGAGTATTTCTTCTTTTATTGCCATTAACATAGCATAACAAATGTCTTTCAGATGTGAAAAATAAATTATTTTCAATATGTCTCAGTAGTTATTAAGGCAGCTTAATGCAAGGTGCTGTAAGAGTAATGTCCAAATAAAATGTCATAACTGAACAATACAATATGCCATAAGAATAAGATTGAGTTGTTCTTTGTAACTTTGTGAGAAACCGGTAAAAATCAACATATGCAACAAAAGTAAAATATACAAGGCCATGTTTTGTTGAAAAATCAGGCAGGTACTTTGATGATACTGTTTTCAGTGCAATGATCAAGCTGCCATGTTAAATTAGAGCAAGACCAAAACAATTTACACTTGATTTTTACCTACAAGTGTGTAGCTGGTTTCTATTGAGGGTTAATGAAAGATAAACTTAGGAATGGACATTTTCATACCAAGAGGTCTCTGTGGTTTCATATTAATTATGAAAACTTGAATTTGGACTTTGGCATTTGGCAAGTTCATAACAATCTTTATATTAGTAGTCGTGAAAGATTATTTATTTTCTAGAATTGTAAATTCCAGGCCCTCAAAATACTTAAGGGCGAGCTGCCAAATAAATTTAAATACTGTTATGTAATACAGCTAGTATGTCTCTGGAGCCTAGGCATGGAGTGGTGTGGATTTGGTTTCACCGGCGTGAGACTTATGCAGTCACATAAGGCCCTGTGCTTAGAAGGGACCACATTAAATATTTATCTTATGTTCTGCTCCCACCATTTTGGAGTTCTTAATAATTTTTGGATAAGGGTCCTGTATTTTTTTCACAATAGTTTCTACAAATTATGTAATGGACTCTCAAGGGAGATGTAAAGGGAGAATAAGACTCCATGATGACTGCAATCCTTCTCACGTAGATTTGGGAGGTGGCTCTTTGCTCTCCTCTTAACAGTGTTCCTTTATTTTTACCTCTCTTGCTCTAGCCATGCCTTTATTCTGACCTGGAATACAGACTCTCTACAATGTTAAATTCTCTTTAAAAGCCCAAAGTGTCCTCCATGTTTGACCTCAGGTTGCTCTAGAAATGACTAGATATCTATGTTGTTGAACATCTCTGCCATGACTCACTTTCTCACTTAGTTATTCACTCTTTCAGCTCTAACACTATGCTGGGCACCATGCTTCATGCTGTGTATATAGTGGTGAATAGGAGACATGGTTCCTGTTGTCCTAAGCTTGCAGTTTAGAAGGATAAACAATCAAGACAAGGGCCAAGTAAAAGAAACTTTGATGGTGGTAGAATAGCGCCCATAGGAACGCAGAAGAGGAGCACTTAAGGAAATTATCTAAATAGAGATCTGCGATGTAAGTGTGGAAGGATATTTTCCACATAGAGGGGAAGGCTGGAAGTGTTCTAGAAAGAAGGAATAGCATGAACTAAAGCCTGGAGGTAAAAGGCTGCTGTTTTCAGTAGAATTTCCCCTGTGGGACGTTCACTAACCGTATTGAAAGTAGGTATCAGCCAGAGATGTATTTTCAGGGAATTGCAAGTTTGTCAATACGAGGGTTTTGAATGAGTTAACAGTTTTGGTTGAGAGGCCACCACAGAAGGACCTGCCTCTACTTTAACCAAATTTTTATTAACAAAGTCCATTTAACATATATCTGAACCAGAGCAAGTTTTAATATGCAATGTCTGTGGACACATTGAAGATTTCAATTTGGTTCTTGGAAGCCAAAATGTTGACTAGAAGAAAAAAAAAGTCATACAAATTTATAATCAAAGTTAAATACTATTATAAACTGAATATTAGTGTCTCTTCAAAAATTCATATGTTGCAGTCCTAACCCCCAATATGATGAGATTTAGAGGTGGGGCCTTTGGGAGGTATTTAGGTTTATATGAAGTTGAAGATGGGGCCCCCAACATGGGATTAATATCCTTATAAGAAAAGGAAGAGATTTATCTCTCTCCATGTACGCACATGGAGGAAAGCCCATATGAGCCCTTGGCAGTAAGAAGGCAGCTGTGTACAAACCAAGAAGTGGGCCTTTTCAAAAACCATATCTGCCTGCACCTTGATCATGGACTTCCCAGCTTCCAGAACTGTGAGAAATAAGAAACTGTTTTTTAAGCCACTCAGTCTATGCTATTGTGTTATAGCAGCCTGAGCAGACTTTTACATGTACCATTATATAGTCCTGTGCCAGTTAACAAAGGGGATGCGGTCTGAGAAATGCCTTGTTAGCGAATTCTGTCCATGTGCGAACATCATAGGCTGTACTTACATAACCTTGGATGGTATAACCTACTACACACCTAGGCTATGTGGTAGAGCCTATTGCTTCTAGGCTACAAGCCTGTACAGCATGTTACTGTATAAAACAACATAAGAGTAAATCAAGCACAAGAGAAAATGATGTAATCAGGAGACACTGTAATCATGAGCGGTATGAGGCTGCTGCTGGCATAACACGACATAGTTTAACAGAAAATTTTTTTTTGTAAATAGAAAGACAACACTTTAAAATAACAATAAAAAATATAGTATAGTAAATACACAAACCAGTAACATAGTTGTTTATTATCATTATCAACGTTAGGAATGGGAGCAGTATGAGCCACTAGAGAGCCCCTCCTGGTCCTGGCTGTGGAAAATTTTAGAGTGGTAACTATTTCTGCAATAAGTAAAGAAATCTTATTCCAAGTCTAAAGTATACCTAGATCTGTCTCATCAACCAACACAGCAGAGGTAATCTTAAACTTACCACTGACCCACATGTAAATTTAAACGTAGATTATTTAAATGAAAATTTCATCAAAGGCTCTAGCTGACAGGCTGATAATAGTCTACACATGATGGCAGAGGGCTGAACAGCATAGTGGCAGTCGTAAATAAAGTGGGACCTTCTTTTCTAAATAGAACATTGTTTTTGATGATTTTTTCATGATTTGTTCATTTATTTACATGAAAAGCCTTATGAAAATATGCAAATTAATCAACTTTCAGTTGTACATGCAAAAAAAAAAAATGTATGTGCTATACTTTCATATAACTGGCAGTACAATGGATTTACATCAGCTTCACCACAAACATGAATGATGCATTGCACTGTGACATTACAATGGCCATGATCCCTTGGGGATAGGAAATTTTAAGCTTCATTATAATCTGATGCGACCACCGGTCCATCCATGACCTAAATCTCTTGATGCAGCACATGACTGTATAACAGTGTCCTAAGAATCTCCAGTATTGTTTTCGGGAAGACGCAAAAATTCATCTTTACTGCACAGTGTGCAAGAAACAGGAGGGAAATCCCTGTACAACTGAGCATCTCACATAGGCCAAGCGGCACAGTTAGCCAGCCCAGAATACCACGCGAGCAGAAATTACAGCTGCAATTCCTCACCCAGCAGGTGGTTTTCCAAGAGTTTATTTGAAGAAAATAAGTAGACTGTTTTTGTATCTTTTCTTTGTAGGTGGGTAAACATTAGAAATATTACAACTGAAACCTTCCAGAGAGTTACTCTGCCTGGAACTTTCTGCCCATCAGAGCCCTATGAAAGCAGATGTTGACTAATTAGTTAGGAAGATGTGAATTCTAGAGTTATTTCTGGCTTATCTGTTCCCACTTAAAATGTAGAGAGGGAAGCCACAAAATGGGAACTGACTTTCCCTTAGGTCTCAACAATGCTATTGGTTTTATACATTGAGAGGGGGAAAAAAGAGTGAAGAAAAAGAACTATTGAAAAACGATTCTCCACAGGTAAGCAGGGGAAAATGTAACCTATTACCTTGCTTTGCCCATAAAAGATTTTTCTTTTTCCTTTAAAATGTGATAGTTTGATGTCTGAGATACTGCTATTACTTTTTCCTTTGTAAATGAACTGATGGAAGGAACACATCATCTGATAGTAATCTTTCCTGTGTATACACAAGTATTATACAATTGATAAAAGTTCTTGAATTAAAAAAATATGCACAAAGAGACTGTGGAATGGATGTATCCAATTATTCTGTGCTCTATTTTTATCACCTCATGTAGTTTGCACATGTGCAGACTAAGACTTTTCTATTTCCATTGTGAAAATAAGGCATCTTACACATTGAAGTGATTCCGTTGACTCTGTGTATTTAGTGACCTTACAAAGATTAGCTTAGTATATTTGTAGAACATTCTATTTCTGATTTTGAATCCATTGAAGTCAACATGCTATGGTAAAATACAAACTCACTTTCTACTCCTTATTTAATGTGATGCAGTATAAAAATTATAGATCACATGATTATTATTGGACAGGCCCAGGTGTTTGTTTAAAGAAAAACAGTAACACAACAACATGTAAATGTTCTGTAGTAATCGATGACAATGAGACGTTTTGCTTTGCTATGAAATTTAAGGTTTACTGGTTAGAAGGTATTTCTGTACATAGCATCAGTGAGGAATCAAAGAGAATCCTCAACTCTATGGATTTTTAAGTGTAAGGCCATTTTGCCCGTTCATATTTAAGAATGTTTCAGAATATGAATGATAGACTCTAGTTTCAAGCTTTGATAGGGGTAATTTGTAACCTTAAAAATATAGATGTTTCTAAAAGGTCATTTCAACATTATATTACTTAAGGTATTGGTTATTTAATGTGAGGTTTACCAGCCTTTACTTTTATCCTGTGAAAGTCACTTTATTTATTTGTTTATTTTTTCATTCAATCAACTTGTATGTATTAACTGCTGAATCTGTTAGGGTGTTTCCAAGCAAATAATGAAGAGTTCCAGCAAAAGTGGCTAAACAATAAATGTCATAAACATGCACAAAAAGGCTGAATTATAAAGGAAAATATATAAATTTAACTACAATTCAGTTAAAAATTTCTGTGACTCACAAGATACCATAAAACAGAAGTTAAGCCACAGATGGGCAGAAGATATTTGCAATTCATGAACAGACATTAATATTCAGAATATATAAAGAACAAACTAAAAATCAATAAAAAAGACAAACAATAGGAAAATAGTTGAAGAATACAAATAAGATAATAATAAATAGCAAAAACCCAATAGCTCACAGACATAGGAAAAATATTCAAACTTATTATTAAGCGGGGAAATGTAAATTAAAAACAAAATGAGATATAATTTTACATAAAAACCTGACTACAAAATAATGGCAAGAATGTGAACAGAGAGAGACTCTCATACCATTTGGGAGAATTTAATTAGTACAAACTTTTTAGAGAATATTTTGATGTCTAGTAAATTTGATAACACACCAATCCTTTAAGGAATCAATTATATTCCTAGATATATACTCTACTGTTTTAACTACTATAATCTTGCAACTTTGGGGCCTGACACATTTGTCAGTCATAAAATCATTTTTTTAATGAAATAAAATAGAAATGGACTGAAAGTATCTGAATATATCACATATAGTAAGAATAATCATTGTTTTGTAAAATTTCTTTTCAAAATGTGTGTGTGTATGTGAGAAAAGAAAAACATATCTTAAAATGTATTTATTAATTTTTATGGATCATAGTCAAACATATTTTAAAAACTGCCATAGACAAATTCCCACATATGTAAAACAGGAGACTTCTTATTTATTATAGCACAAAATGAGAAATAACACAAATGTAACAAGAGACAGAATGAATAAGGTGTGGTATCTCCGTATAATAAACAGCTATACACAATGAAAATAAATGATCAGGAGTTATGTGTATCTGTATCAATGCTTTTCAAAAGCACAATTATGAGTTTATAAAAATCAAGATCATAAAGATATTTACATATGATGCCCTTATAAAAAGTTTAAAAGATGCACAAAAAATATTATACCTTATTTAGGCTAAACACATGTATTAAAATATACTCATGCATGAGAAAAATAAACACATAATATAGGATAAAGGATTGCAAAAGATTGCACAGACTCTTTCAAAGTTTGATATCAGGGGAAAAAAGAAGAGGATGTATTCTTTCATATGACAAGAAGTCTAGAAGCTCAACATAATCAAAGACCCTAGTTTGTTCCTTCACTACCTTCTGCCAGTCAATATGTTTTCTTCATGGTTACATGTTGGCTAGTGATATTTTAGGTATTCCAGGTAGACTTGACCAACCAGTAGTAGAAAAAAGATAATTTCTTCCATGTTTGGATCTTTTAAAAAATATGAGCTGTATCTTAGAAGCCCCCTAGACGATTGGTCAGACCTAGGTAACATGCCTATTCTTACACCAGACACTGACCAGGGCAATGGGACCAAAATGATTGGTTAATTCCATTCAAGACTTCCAAGTTATATGGAAAGAGGGAGGACATTGTAATAAAAATAAAGCTCTACCAGTAAGAAGGAGAAAATAATGGTGGACATGTACTATTGGCTATGAGTGCATATACCCTGGGGACACAGGGAATAAATAATATGACAGGCTCCACAGGGAGTTCTAGAGGAGAAGACTGACAATAAAGGACACACGGATAATTTAAATAGATGTAAATCCATGAAGAAAAGTGGACACTTGGGCTTACAGGGGAACAATTAGAGGGTGACCTAGAAGACCTCTCTGATGAGGTGGCATTTGAGCCAAGACCTGAATTCCATGAAGAAAGCAGCCATGAGCAGATCTGAAGCAAGAGAATGCAGGTTGCAGGAACAAATGCACTGGTGCAGGAATGAGCTTGCTGTGTTAAAGGAAAAGATGGAGACTGGTGTACCAGGAAGGAAGAGAGAGCATAAGAGAGTGGCAGGAGATGAAGTCTGAGAGCTGTGCAGGAACCAGGTTATATATGTAATCTTATGAGGCTTGGCAAGGATTTTACCCTGTTTGTGCAGGGTAATGTGAAGCCACAGGAGGGTTATAATCAGGATTGTGAGGTGGCTTGATATTGTTTTAAAAGATGACTATTGCAAAAGCACAGGCAAGGGGTGATGATGGCTTGGGCTTACTAGGGTTGCAATATTGGAAGTAGGCAGAAATGGACCTACTCATGTAGAGACAGTGAAGGGAAAACAAATGAAAAGGAGGCAATAAAAAGGAGCAAAGACAAACTGAGGGTAAAGATTATAAGTAGGTATTGTTTTGATAAGCTGGCTTTTGGGATGGGAGCTAAAAGGCTTACCTAGAAAGTGACACCATTAACCTATGAGGAGAGCCTTCCAGAAAGGTACAGAGTGATGGTAGGATGAGTTCTTTGCATTTCCAGAGTTCAGTAAGACTGTGTCAGCACATTCATACCTCAGCAGACACCTACAGACAGCAATCATCTCTGCTCACTGCTCAGAATCCAACATCCCTGGCCATGCTTCCAGCTGTGAATTGGGAAGTGCTTTAATTTACACGCGGTTAGCATGATCTTCCAGAAACACAAACAAATTAAGGACATAACCATTGAAGATTACAAAAAGATGGAAAGGATATCACCACAAAGATCCTGCAAAACATCTGTGTTTGAATAAGCAAGCATTTGAGGGTTCAACAGGTAATTTGAACGGCCTGAGCTCATGCCTGCTTCTCATGAGTTCGCTGGAATAGTCGAGGTACCTGTGGGACCTGATAGTTTATGTGTCTGTGTTGCCTTCTGGAGCTGCTTTGGTCATTTGCAGAACTGGACTTTTTATTTGCTTGCTAATGTGTTCTAATTGCCTCTAATAGCAGCCTTCATCTTGAATATGGGATTTAGACCATTACCTTTATATGGTATATTTAAAAAACAATTCCAACAAATAGATGTTAGTTATTAAAAAAAAAAAAAAAAACTTTTTTGTTAGAAATAAATCCATTTAAAAACTGCTTTCTGATTTCCATATCTGAAAATGAAAATGCATGGATTTATTTTATTTCTCAAAGTCCTCAAAAAGAGGCATCTACACCACTCCTTTCTTTCTTTATTGGTAAAACTTTTACTAACATAATATTTATTAATCTGAATGTAGAGTACTGGTAGAAGTAAGATGAATTGTAAATAAATTGAAGAAGGCATGCAACATATATGTATATTATATGGGTTTCTTTTAGTTTTAAGGGGCAGGAAACACAACTAAAACTGCAAAGGGAATTTATTTGTACATAACTGGAAGATCTAAGTGCTTATGGATGCAAGAACTCAAATGATATATTCAGAGCATGGGTTTTCTTGCTAACTCAGCTTCCCTACTTCATCTTGGCTTCATTTGTACATGGCTTTACCCTCATGGTGGCAAGATAGCTATAGCAGCACCAGCCTAATGGTTTCTCAGGTTCAAATCTTATTTTAAGCAATTTGGGCAAAATCTCCTCACCTATCATTGCTTCCACTTGTGCCCATTCCTGAAACAATCTCTGTGACAAGGAGAGTAAAGTGCCCTGATTTAGTTACATTTCTTCCACCTCTTGAAAAGGGGATTGAATCTGTCCTATCCAAACAAGTGGCCTAAATGGAGGGCAAGGGTGATTTCCCAATAGGAAACTGGTGGGCTGATACCAAAATAAAGGGGGATACATTCTGAGGAGCCAGAGAACATATTTATCCATCTCTTTGTTTCAGAACTTGACAGTGTTAGAGGCAGGAGTGTTGCTATGTGGGACCTCTAATAATTTGTCAAGAAAAACTATCCAGTACTACTGTGTCTTTCTCTAAGATAGCAAATTATTCAGGGAGCTTCTCAGTAGTTTGTTTCCGAACTTCTAGCACTAGAGGCAGCCCCAGACTCAAAGAAAGCAGAAAGGATTTGCCTACCCCATTCCAGATGCTTGACATATATCATCTCCTCACCTACTCACAAATATTTTATTGTTAGTCCTGTTTCTCCAATGGGGAAAGTGAGCTTCAGGCAGGTTGAGGAACTTGTCTGAGTTCACATTATCTAAAGTGCTGTAGCTCCTGTTTAAACTCAGGTTTCTTTGAGTGTAAAGCAGCATGCCCCTGCCCTAGCTGAACACAACTCTTCCATCAATTCTCTCACCGGGTCAAGTAATTTGCTTTTGAATTTTGTGGCATTTACTTTAAGATGTATACTTATGTTATAATGTAAATTTTAACACCTTTAAAATTTTCAACAAGAAACATTAGTTTCTTTGTAAGCTTTCCTTCCCCAAATATGTAGTGGATGCCTATTATATGGTGTAAGGGGACAAGAACAATGTGAAATTAGTTGGCTATACCCTTGTGGGATGGTTTCGTGATAATAGTAAGAAAGAACATACAGAATTCCACTTTCTGGGCCCTCCATCACAGTTCAATCCAGCCTTGAACTCTCAAAAGAAATAATGGCTGGTGGACACTTCCTTTTGAAATTCTCTTCTAGACTAGAATAGCCTGGTGGCTGCAGCCATCACACTAGATTGTGGTTCTCTCTCTCTCTCTCTCTTTTTTTAAAAAAAATAAAATATTAAAATATAGCTAACATGCAACATTATATTAGTTTCAGGTGTACACCATAGTCATTCAGCATTTATATACCTAAAGAAGTGATCACCATGGCAAGTCCAGCAACCATCTGACACAGTACCATGCTATCACAATATTATTGATTATATTTCCCATGCTGTACATTACATCCCCATGACTTATTTGTTTTATAACTGGAGATTTGAACTTCATATTTCACTTCACCATTTTTCTTCCCTTTTTAAAATTTTAAATTACAGTTGACATTCAATATTAATTTATATTAATTTCAGGTGTACAGCATAGTGTTTAGACATTTGTATAATTTAAGAAGTGATCTGCCTGACTAGTCTAGTACTCACCTGGCACTATATATAGTTGTTACTGTATTATTGACTATATTCCTTATGCTTTATTTTACATCCCCATGACTATTTTGTAACTATCAGTTTGTACTTCTTACTCCCTTTACCTTTTTACCCTGTCCCCCAACTCCTCTTATCCATTCAGCCCTCCTATGTCTTTTGAGTGAAGCATTAAATCCATTTACAGTGAAATTAATTGTTGATAGATAAGTAGTTTTGCCATTTTATTATTCATAATTTTGATCATTTTTTTTCTTCTATTTTAAAGAAATTCCTCTAATATTCGTTGTAACACTGGTTTGATTATGATGAACTCCTTTAGCGTTTTCTTTTCTGGGAAGCTCTTTATCTGTCCTTTGATTCTAAATGATAGCTTTACTGGGTAGAATAACCTTGGTTGTAGATCTTTGCTTTTCCTCTCTTTGAGTGTTTCCTTCCAGTCCCTTCTAGCCTGCAAAGTTTCTGTTGAGAAATCAGCTGACAATCTTATGGGAGCTCCCTTATAAGTTCCTGGTTGCTTTTCTCTTGTTGCTTTTAGGATTTTCTCTATGTTGTTAACCTTTGCCATCCTAATTATAATGTGTCTTGGTGTGGGCCTGTTTTGGGTTCATCCTGTTTTGGGACTCTCTGTGCTTTTTGGGTTTGTATGTCTATTTCCTTCACCAGGTTAGGAACGTTTTCAGTCATTATTTCTTCAAATATGTTCTCAACCCCTTGCTTTCTCTCTTCTCCTGGTACCCCTATGATGTGAATTTTATTGTTTGATGTTATCTCAGAGGCCTCTTAAACAGATATCCTCATTTTTTTAAATTCCATCCAAACATCTGATTGGATGTTTTCTGCTACCTTATCATCCAAATCACTGATTTGATCCTCTTGCTTCATCTAGTCTGCTGGTGATTCCTTCTAGTACATTCTTCATTTCAGTTATTGTATTCTTCACTTCTGACTTGTTCTTTTTTTATACTTTCTATGTCTTTTTTTTTTATGCTTGTTATCTCTTTGTTGAAGTTTTCACTAAGTTCCTTGAGCATCTTTATAACTATTGCTTTGAACTCTGTATCTGGTAGATTGCTTGCCTCCATTTTGTTTAGTTCTGTTTTTGGAGTTTTCTCCTGTTCTTTCAGTTGGGATGTATTTCTTTGTTAACTGATTTTGGCTGCCTATCTGTTTTTATGTATTAGGTAGATCTGCTACATCCCCCAATCTCGGCCAGATGGCCTTCTGTAGCTGGTACCCTGTGGGGTCCAGTGGCATAGTCTGCCTGGTCACTTGCACTGGGTGTACCAGGAGTGTCCCTTGTGTGGGTTGTATTTGCCCTTCTGTTATAGTTGAGCCTTAATGGCTATTGGCATGTCAGTGGGCAGGATTGGCCCTCAGGCGGATTGGCTGTGGGATTTTGCCATGTCCACAGCTTACAGGCTGCTGTGTGGAGGGTTTACCCCACTGAGTGGGATTTACCCTGATGGGCTCTGGTATCTGTTGAGACTGCCCTTTAGGTGTGCTGCTTGTGTTGCTAATTAGGTGGTGCTCTGTCATGATCTGAAGCCAATCTCCAAGTGTGCTGGTTCTGGGGCCTTTTGTGAGGAGCTCGGGTACAGGCCCAGGTCACCCACTGCCTGTGACTAGCCATGGACTACTTGGTAAGAGTAGCTAAGAGCTACAAAGTGTCCATGGTTGTTCACTGTCTATACTGACCTTGGAGATGCATGGGAGAGGCCACACTGTGAACCAATGACGTCTGCTACCAGTACCAGTCTCCATGAAATGCCAGGATACCCCAAGGCCAGCTGCCACCTCCCAGCTCCTTTAAGGTTCAGCCACTGATAAAACCTCATGCAGTATGCAAGTTGGGTGAGGCAGGGTTTCAGGGAGTCACTAGAGTGTGAAGAGTTGTGGTCACAAAGTTAATATAAATTCTGTTTGGTGCCAGTGCTGAGCCTGAAGCTACTCAGGAAAAGTCTCAGAACACACTGAGGCCAGTTGCCACCCACATATGGTCTGTGGGACTTTGATAGTTTTCCAAGAAATAGAGCAATGCTGGTGGGGCTGGCTGCTTTTGGAGAAAGTGCCTCCAGCCTTGTGGGTGTTGCATGGGATGGGGTCTCAGTGAGTCAGTAGGGCAGAGCTTCAGAGCTCACCAGACCAATCAGATGCAGATTGGACTGTAAACATAGGGGGAGGGCTCAGCACAGGAAAGATGGTGCCAGCCTGCTAGCTGCACTGGAGAAGGACCCCTTACAAGGAAAATGCCAACTATTTTCCAACTCTCATCCTGAAGCCACACAACTCAGTCAGCCTCCCATATGTCTCCGATACCCATCAAGTTACTGTCCCTCCTCTGGAGCTCAAGGTGAGTGACTAGGAGTGAGAGAGTCTGTGTATGGGACCTTTAAGAGAACTGGGTTTCTTGCCACCTTCCATCCCACTGCATGGTCGGAATCCCCACTGTTTTTCACAGTCAGATGTTGTGGGGTCTCCTCTTCCAAGCACAATTACTCTGGGCTGGCAAGGTCATTGTGGGGCTAGAGTCTCTCGCTTCTCTGGGTAGAACTTCCCTGACTGAGATATCTCTCCTGTTTCTCAACTGCCATACAGAGGTTTGGGGTTAGCCAGTTCTGTGTCTCCACGCCTCTTACCAGTCTCAATGTGACTTCTTCTTTATATCCTTAGTTATAAAACCTCTGTTCAGCCAGACTTCAGGTGGTTCTCAAGGCTGATTTTTCTATAATTTAGTTGTAATTTTAATTTGTTCACGCATTGTTGGATCTCCCCCAGAATGTGATTCTTGAGTTTCTGTTGTTTGTGTGCATTTTGGATTGTGCTGCTCTGGTGAGAACCATCTTATTTTATTCCTATTTGCATCTTCAGCACAGAGCAGACCTCAGATGCATATTAGATGCTCAATAAATATTTATTGATTTAAATGCACTATTAGGGTGATTGGCCATAGATATTTGGTATACCAATGCCATCAAACATTTTACTACTGATAAAATTTATATGAAACACATATTTTAGAAAATTTATATATGTTAAATATCACGTTACACATAAACATGTATCACCTAATACATGATTTATATATATAGAATATATGCTATCACACACTTATACACATTCTTTTGTATACATGTGGATTGTTCTGATTCATAACATTTATGTTTTTCTTTTTTTTTTTGGTTTTTGTTTTGAAAAAAGTGTTAAAGCCCAAAACCTTTCTTGGGAGTTGAATTCTCATATCAGCATTTTCTGAAACTGTAAAATAGGAATAGTTTACCTTCAGACCTCTACCATTTCTAACCTCCTCCTTGCTTTATGACATTAAAAATAAACATACATATGACAGGACAACATTTTTTTAGTAAGTCACAAAAAGATGTAATTCTATTTTTCAAAAAGTGATTTAATTCTAGAAAGCTGAGCTAACATGTAACCAATTGGTAGTTAAAGAAAAAAAATTATCATTTATTGCCAAGTTCTTTAATTTAGCTAAAAGTATGTTTGTAAAAGGATAATATTGGGAAAGCCTCCAGAGTTATAAATCTTTTAAAACCTCACAGTAATGCACAATTCTTCATGATTCATGATTTTTTTTTTTAAGTTTAATGTATTTTAATAGCAAACTTACGGAACAGCACAGAAGACAGACAACATTAAAAACATGTACTTGCATGTAGGACAACTCAGTTAGAAAAGTATAGCGAATGGATGGAATCTACTGTATGATAAAAATGCTACAAACACCATTTAGTTGCCATCAATAAGAAATTTACTTGTTTTAAAAAATCCAAATGCTGGCATTGTCCAGAAAAATTTAACAGGTTTATTTATAATTGTTATAAAGTTGAACTGCTGAAACTTGTTCACTGAAACTTTTGACTTGCATTAATGCTTTGTCCCCGCATTTATATTAAAAATTCACACACAAATGAAAATGGAAAAACTGCCAATACCTGATTTCTGTCCCCTATTTTTCCACTTGCAATCATATACTTAGGTACCTTTTGACCCCATGGGAAAAAAACAACAACAACTAACATTCAGAACTACCAATAACAGGAAGAAGAACATTTTTTTTTTTTTTTTTAAAGAATGAAATGTTTCCCATCATAGTGGATTCTTAAGCACGTTCTCCACGTATGCGGCGTGCTAGCTGGATATCTTTTGGCATAATTGTTACACGTTTGGCATGAATAGCACACAGGTTGGTATCTTCAAAAAGGCCAACCAGATAGGCCTCACTTGCCTCCTGCAAAGCACCAATAGCTGCACTCTGAAAGCGCAGATCTGTTTTGAAGTCGTGAGCAATGTCTCGCACCAGATGCTGGAAGGGAAGTTTGCGAAATCAGAAGTTCAGTGGACTTCTAACGTCTAATTTCACGGAGTGCCACAGTACCAGGCCGGTAACGATGCGGTTTCTTCACCCCTCCAGTAGAGGGCGCACTCGTGCGAGCAGCTTTTGTAGCCAGTTGCTTCCTGGGTGCTTTACCACCGATAGATTTGAGGGCAGTCTGCTTTGTACAAGCCATGGTATAGAGACCTCCTTACTTACCCCCCTTCTCCTTCGGCTGGGGCTCGGCAAGCTAATGATTCATGATTTTTAAAACCTGTAAACACCCTTCTTGATTAGGATTCCTATCATTTTTTTTCAAGCCAGAAGCGTAATTATCGCAATGAAGCTAAATAGTATATACTCCAGAGTTACTGTCCATCTAACTTAATACTTACCAAGGCTGTACTTTCTTTCTCTGGCTGATGACAATTATACTCTACTAAAAGAGATAATTGCTACTCCCTAGGGTATTTTTCATGTTCTCTTTTCCATTTTCTGTTTCAATGAAACAACAGAATTAATTACCTAACTATGATTTTCCTACTATTTACAAAAGATTTTTATTTTTTTGAATGTGGGAGTTTTACTCTTTATAACAGTAAAAGAGCTGTGGATGAGAAAACGGGGATTAATAACACAATAAATAGCTTATCTAAAGTCATGGAACTAATTGCTATCCAGGTTCAGATTGCAGAATTTCAAAGGCAGCAGTGAATTAAGCAGGCAAGTCCCATGGACTCTTGAAAACAAGCTTTTTAAGTCAGTGATATACCAGAAGGAAGTAGAAGATAGTGGTTAAAAACATATACTTTGAAGTTAACCATTCTTGGGATGGAATTCCTGCCTTCTCACTTAACTATGTGATACTTGGGAAAGTTGCTTAATTTCTTGTGCTCACTTGTGCCAATCTGTGAAGTGACTTAGAATTTATATAAAGATTTTATTTGACAATGCCTGGGTCATACTGAGCAATGGATAAAGGATAGCTAGTGTTGTGCATTTTGTTTGTTTGTTTGTTTGTTTGTTTGTTACTTTCTTTTCTTATGCTTTGGCAAGCATTGATAGAGTAAGAATGCTTGTATGGAATTTAATCTGCGAAACACATGGTAGGTGTTACCTCTTAGTGCTTCAATTTTTGCTAGTTATAAATGTCTTAATACACTGTGCATTATCTTTCTACATGTCACATTGCCTGCAGTTTATCCAGGTGACTTGTTCTGTACCTGGTGATAGCTGCCTTGACCTTGCCTCATTTTACTGCCAATTTCCTTCTTGATGTTGCTGGAATCAACTAGTTCTCCATTTTTACTGCCATTTCCCTAGTTTAGAATGTCATGTCATCTGTCATTTTTCAATGGTTCTATCATACCATCATACGAGATATCCTTTCTTTTAACATTTCTTCTTTAAATCTATATACCTGTATTAGAACCAGAGCAATTTTTGTAAGGCACAATTCAAATGATGTAACCTCTAGGTAAAACCCTTTCAGAGCACCCCAAGCTCCCTCAAAAGAGTGATATTCCATCATGATTTGGCTTTTTTCTGCTTTCTCCTCTGTGTCCTTCAAGATAGGCCATGCGGAGGAGCAAACTGAGGGTCAGGGAGGTTCAATAATTAACCTGTGTTGCACAGGCAGTGAATGACAGAATCAGGACCTCACTCCAGGCTTCCCTGTTCTACAGTGCAGATCTGCACAGTGATAATAGAGATCACAGGTCTGCAAATTACAGCCTGTGGGCCGTAGTCATCCCACTGCCTGTTTTTGCATATGAAGTTTTATTGGCATGTAGTCACCCACAATCATTTACAGATTTCTGTGGTTGTGTTCATACTGCAACAGCGAAGTTCAGTGGCTGCAACAGAGGATATCTGGTCCTCAAAGTCTGAAATATTTCTACCTGGCTCTTTACAAAGAAAGTTTGTTCGTCCCGACATAGATCATGCTTGTATTCAAAAGAGTGAAAATGACAGATCCCAGGAGGTTCACTGTGAGGAACTCTGTGATCAGAGTCTTCTGCCACTTTAATGCAGGTGGATGAAAAGTTTCCTTAACAACTAGAAGAATCTCTCAAGTACTAAGAGCTGAATATACTAGGTGATTTTAACTACTTAGATATCTACTGGAAAAATAGCTTGACAGGATACAGGTTGATGCATCAGTTATTTTTTTATTTTTTATTTTTTTAATTTTTTTTTTTAATTAAATTTATTGGGGTGACAATTGTTAGTAAAATTACATAGATTTCAGGTGTACAATTCTGTATTACATCATCTATAAATCCCATTGTGTGTTCATCACCCAGAGTCAGTTCTCCTTCCATCACCATGTATTTGATCCCCCTTACCCTCATCTCCCACCCCCCACCCCCACCCCCCTTACCCTCTGGCAACCACTAAACTATTGTCTGTGTCTCTGAGTTTCTGTTATTTTTAAAGGGCTGCTGACAGTGTTTAATGGGGAAGAGGTGGGAAACGAAAGAGATGGCAGGCCTCCTCCACCTGATTGTGACCAAGAAAGGAGAAAAGATTGCAAGCAAAAGGGGGCATGTGATTTGTAAGAGGCAGAGGCTATTAAATAAATTGCAGAATTCAAAACGCTAAGGTTGGGGGTTAGGAAAAGCAGCTGAACAAAGCATATGAATTTTAAGAAAGTGAACTTGAGTTCAAAATGCTCTGAGCCAGAAATGAGTGGATATTTGTACAAATATGTGCACAATCACCTGTTGAATGCACTCAGAGAGTTTTCCATTGACCTACTTGGAGGGAAAAATTGCAATACACAATCATTCAGAAAAATTGACTAGTTGTTTAAGTTAAATGTACCAAAATTCCAAAAAGAGCTAAGAACAAATACTATTTCTCACAAAGGGAAGCTCTTGCTCTTTGAGAGGTATTTTGTCTTTGGGACTAGAGGACAGAGAGGCAACGAGCACAGGCATGATCAATCATTAACTCCATTTCAAGCCCCTCACGCCTCTCTGGAGAATTGAGGAGGCGGTAGGTCTGAAAATCCCAAGCTTCTAATCTTGATTTGGTCTTTCTGGTAACCAGGTCCTGTCCAGGAGCCCACCCAGAATCTCCTCATGAGAACCAAAGATACTCCTAGTGCTCTTATCAGTTAGGAATTCACAAGGGTTTTGGGAGCCCCATGACAAATATATATATATGTATATATATGTATACGTATATATATATATATATATATATATATATATATATATATATATATATATATATATATATATATATGTATATATATACATATATATACGTATATATATATATACATATATATATAGTCTCATATTACTGTAGACTTAGATTCTTGGGATATTAGGGTATAAATTAGGGTATAAGAAATGGAATCTATGTCTGGGATATATTTGGTCTTTTCCAGGGTTTTCTGGGTTACAGCAACACTGTTTCCATTTCTATTATGCAATTTGGATAAGGCCAGAAAAATTAAGTGGGCATCACATGCAAATGTCACTGCTTTCACTAAGTTTTATTTTTAAAAGGACAACTTGTAAAACTTTCAGTGATCATAGGTGAGGGATATGTTATGCCTGACAGGGAAAGGCCAGCCTTTATAGAACATTCCTGAGTAGGAAATGCTCAGCTTGAGCAGTCTTTGGACTATCAGATGCCAGTTGAAGTTTGGGACCTCTACTCAGCCCCTGCCTAGTGCAAGCTCTTGGAAACTCAAAGTGACAGCTCTTTCCTTCATTAATATTCATATCCTGTATTGAGCACAAGTTAAAGGGAAAGGTTAAATCACAACCCAGGGTCCACAGAGCCAGAATTTGACCGTATTGAAACTTAATACATAACCACCAATCAATGGTTCTGTGGATGGAACCTGACACCAGGGTGAGATCTGGAATATGACCAAATGATTTCATTTCATTGATGTCCTAATATATCTGCTGTTTCAAAGAGGCTGGTAGGATTTCTCTCACCTGTGAACTAAAAAAGTATATATTCTTAATTATTCTATAGTTGGTGTTAAGGTGACTCAGAAGTACAAGAGTAGGGGATTAGGCTTAGACATAAAGTGTTGAGAGATTTAGGCAATAAAATTAGGCCACTGGATAGACCTATTAGAGGTGGCTTAGATGATGAGGAATCTTGATAAAGGCTGAGCCTTTGAAATGGGTTAGTCTTATGGTTTAACAAATACATTTGAAATTATAATAGGAATAATAACAAAAATAAAATTTATCCTTGAATAGAAATTTGTATTTTTCAAAGGACTTTCAGTGAACAGATATTCATAGGTGCCAAGTCTACAACACTGATCTTCTAGAACTTACAGCTAGTAGACTCTCTTATTTGATTGCCTTGAGTCCTTTTCCAAATTTCAGACTAGTTTCTTACTACTCTCTGAGGAAGTTTAGTCAAATGTCATACTCATTTTACTGATGACGAAGCAAAGCAGTGAAATCATAAAACTAAGAAGTAGCAAAGTCCTTACCATACACAAGTATACTTGACCTGAAAATTTATGCTCTTTGAAAAAACATATGTTGTGATAAAATTGTGTCATTGTAACCATTTTTAAGTGTTCAGTTTTATGGCATTAAGTGTATTCACATTGTTATGCAATCATCACCATCCTCTGTCTCCATTTTCTCAAACTGAAACCCTGCACCCATTAAACAATAGCTTTCTTTTCTCCCCTTTCACTCCCAGGCCCTGGCAACCACCATTCTACTTGCTGATCCTATGAATTTGACTACTCTAGGAACCTCATATAAGTGGAATCACACAGGAGTTGTCCTTTTGTGACTGGATTATTTCACTTAGCATAAGGTCTTTAATGTTCTTCTATGTTGTAGCATGTGTTAGAATTTCCTTTCTTTTTAAGGCTAAATAATATTCTGTTGGATGTATATACCGCATCTTGTTTATCCATTCATTTGTTGACAGGGACATTTAGGTTGTTTCTACCTTTTAGTAATTGTGAATAATGCTGCTGTGAACATTGGTGTACGAATATCTGTTCAAGTCCCTGCTTTCAATTATTTTGGATATATATTTAGAAGTGTAATTGATGGAATATATAGTAATTCTATTTTTAATTTTTTGTGGAACAACCATATTGTTTTCCATAGAGGCAGTACCATTTTATATTCCTGTGTTTTTGTACTACAACAATATTGCCTTGGAATGATGAATGAGATGAGGAGAGAACACTGATTTTTAGCAATGCTGATTTCATGCTTCTATTGTGTATCAACTTAACCAATATTGTTTCATATGATTTGTGATGGTTTATAAGTAATGTGCTTCCTTTGCTTCTCTAAAGTATGTTGAATAAAGGGGCACGTTTAACTTTTCAATATACTTTCAATATGATGAAATGTCAGGGTTTTTGGGGTGTCAAAACAAATAGCATAATGTCAGCATTTAGAAGCTCAGTATTTGCAAAACAAATTTCTTTTGTTTTGTGCTAGGCACCCCACAGCATGTTTAACTATGTGGTATGATAGTTGTGAATTGTGTGTCTAATTTGCCCCAGACCCAAAAAACCTGCAACAGAAGGTAGCACTTGTTTGTCATTGCTTTGTTACTACCATTTTGCTTGTTTCTACCATAAAAAAATTCACTGGGAGTTGAAATGAAAACTTGTGGATAGGTACTAGGTTGGGTAGTCTTGAGATGAATGTCTCTATGAGTGTGTGCATTTGTGTGTGTGTGTGTGTGTGTGTGTGTGAGGGGGGTGAATAGCACCCAAACAATCATATTTTGGACATTTTTTACCCCAATTTGGTAGGCCCTGAGGTGACCCACAGTGAGTCAGACCCTTTTGTAATCCCCTTCCTTTGAGTAAAAGCAGAATCTGTGATCTGCTGTTATCCGATATAATATAGCAAAGGTGAGGGATGTCATTCCCTTGATTAGGTTACCTTAGGTGAGACTCTCTCTTAGCTCACTGGAGGACAGATTCTCCTGCTGGCCTTGGAGCTGCCAGGCTGTGACAGGGCCACATGGCAAAGAAGGGGTAAACTCAGAAGACGAGAGTAGTTTTTGGTTGTCAGTCAGGAAGAAAATGGGAACCTCAATCAGTTCTACAATCGCAATTAATTCAACTCTGCCAATAATCATATGAGAGGACTCCAAGTTCCAGAAAGGAATGCAGCCTGGCCAACACATGGATTGTGGAGTTGAGAGACCCTGAGCAATGGACCCAGTTTCCTGACCCATAGAAACTGGAAACATATTAAATGTGTTTTTCTTTTTAAGCTGCTATATGTGTTAGTATATATGCCTTTTAAGCTGCTATGTGCATAGTAATTTGTCACACAGAAATAGAAAACTTTTACAATCATCCACATTTAGTATTACCTTTCCTTTCTTTGCTTGTTTCTTTTATGTTTGTATTGATTCTGTTGTACCTATTTTTTTCTTCTGTGGATTCTGCCAGATGGTACTCTCAATTAAGATGCCCTGTTTTCCCTCAACAGGAAGACACACGATCCAACTAGGCCAATTGGGTATGTCTTCCTGTGAGTCTGAATACTGAGAATGACAAAGAGGCTGCATGTGTTTAAAGCTTATCCATCCCAGCAGCATTACCCTGAAGCAGTCTTGCTACTAGTTCTTCTGGAGATTTTCTACTTTCTGTCTTTGCCAATTCTTATTCTTCAACTTTCTCTTTCATTCTGTTAAACTTCACTATATTTTTCAAATAAATTCCTCTTCTGCTTAAATCAAAGTCTGATGTTCTCTGTTGCAACTAAAGGATTCAAATTGATACATATAGCCTTTTCATAATCTCCTCGAACCTTCTTTTTCTCTCTGAGTTGCATTATGGACTTCTTTCTAAAATATCCTTCCTAAAATATCCATTCATATCCTTTCTAAAATATCACTAACTCTTACTAATGATGTCCTCAAATCACCCAGGGGTTAAGGAGAATTTGGATCATTGAAATGATAGGATTTTGCAATCAGAAGACTGGAAAGGATACATGAAAACTGTCAATCTACCTTCTTAATTTTAAACAGGACCATATTTTTTGATTAGGTTTCATAAGGAAGATACTTAGAAAGGATAAATCATCAAGATGTATATTGTATGAAAGGAAGAAGAAATAATTTCTTTCCCTTAACTCCAGAAAGAAAGAGTACAGAATGACCCTCAGCAGTGGGTTTTCTAATTTCTTAGAGAGAAAGGAAATATCAGTTGGAGGTGCAAATTTTCTTAATCTTCAAAGCTGAGACTGTAAAGACGTGTAATTTCTACTTGTAGATGCAAATATCAAAGATGAATGGGTTTGTCACCCCAATAAATTTACAAAATAAATAAAATAAGAAAAGGTGAATGGATAATATTGAAGGAAATAAAAGCACCAGAATAGGATTAAAATAAGAATTGAAAAGTGGAGAACATTGTAATTTGTCATCAGAGTTGTATTTTGACTCACTCCTCTGATACACAAATCTTCCCTTCATGGTAAAAGTCTATGTAAAAAGTGTTACAAAGTTTCTCCCCTCTTATGTTTAGTCATAAAGTGTGAAAGTTCAGATTATATTCTTTATAAAGAATACAAAGAAGTTAAAATAAAACTGTTAACATCATGTCAACTATGGTAATGCATTTTTTTCTTAGTTTAATTTATTGAATTACAACTGAGGGATTTGTCACTGTTTCCTAAGATGACCTTATTAAAACTGTCCTGACAAATCCTCTGCTTGTGCTTTGGTGAGATTTCAAAAAATATAAAGAACATTCAACACTGTTATAGTTGGGAACATATTTGAAATTGAGTTTGTGTGTCTATGAGAGTGAATGTACCTGTGTGAAGAGAAAGATGTAGGGGGAAAAATCAACAGCTGAAGAATAGATTTTATGACTTTAGTGGGTTTAACCTTTCTCAGGGGCCAGTTTTAGCTGCTTTCTAAAGTACTATATAAAATGCTATATTGCCTATTTTCCTACTGCAAAAACACAGTTGAGGTTTTGTTTTAATATTGCTAAAAGAAATGAGTTGATGTTTTCATAATATATCCTTTGAAACATAAAACTGAACATGGTCCTTTACAAGATTTCCTTCTCTTCCACACACATTCTAGGGTAGATTAAAATGAAATCAATCTTAGCGCTCAGGAAATGTCAGAATCTCAAATGGGCAGTTCTTGACTTTGCTGTCAGATTGTTTCTTCTTGGAAAAACTAGGTCTCTCTCCCATTTCATTTTGACAGTAGAGAATTGATTGAGTCTTAGGCATGTGTTCTCTGTGCCACTCGCTATGCCTCCCAACCCCTGATCACCCCTTATTATCATGAACTAGATGACTGCTTATCATCCCATGTGTTTGGGGTTGTCAGAATGTCATAATTAATCACGTGAAGAAATAAAGTCATAATGAAGTACATTACTTTTCATATAGCAGAGGTATGTTGCCTGAGACTGACTGAAGAAGACCAGTGAAGCAAATCTCCATTTCTCTTAATCTGTCTTCAGCTCTGTGTCTCAAGATATAGACAAGTCAATAGGGATTGGCATTTGCAGCTTTGCATATTAGTTTCATATCATATATTATGACTGAAATATTTAAGATCCAACAGATAAATAACGTACTGTATATTTAAAATTTGTCGAGAGAATAGATCTCATGTTAAACATTTTTTGCACAATAAAATATCAATTAAATTTTTAAAAGGAAGATCCAACAGGTATGGAAATGGATTATATTTGGTTTAGAAATACAGTGTGCATGTTTATTCAATGTTTGAGCAGTAGTTTGAACACCCTCCATGTAGTTTAACACCCATAGTTTAACACCATCTTCCCCTGTGAATTGGCCCCATAGAGTTAATACTGCTCACCCCACATTCACTGGACAATAGTGTTTTGTACTTGGAGATCTGAAGTTGATGCTTTCTAGCTCTTTGTTCTTGGTTAGCCCTAGAATCAGGATCCTTGGAATGAAACCTTAGTGAAAGATCAGTCAATGCCTTTTTTCAAAGGACCCTGTAACTACATCAAAGAGTACCATTCAATTTTTGTGGTGATTTCACCGAGAGATACTCCTACCAAAACCAGGTGTCTCAGGAATTAACAAATGCTATTTTATATTGCACCAAAATTGAAGATATACTAGTGTACAGCCTAGCTGCTTTTTTAGAATCACCATCTAAACAACTACTAATTTAAACCTAACTTCTTAAGCCAAATTTACTTGTATCTGGATCTATTACTAACTGAACTTTGATGGAAGTACTGAAACCTGATTACACCCCATATTTCCTAAACCAGTGAGATTTCTTCTTGAAGGATGTATCCTCAGTCCCAAAGGAAATCGGATCTGAGGTAAATTTCAAACACCTCTTTTTCTCTTAAAGAGCCATCTTACAATCCTCAGGCATTTCATTGTGTGAAGGGTTTAAGGTGTAGAGCGAGTCAGGGGTATTTGGGATGCATCTATGTTTTCTGAAGGGACTATTTTAATCTTTTTTCAAGATTGTTGAGAAAATTTTCATTCCTAAAAATCAGTTTCCTCTTGTGTACTCCTACTTTAATATTTTGTTGGAAATGCAGCCATATTCGGAGAGAATTTGACATTGCTTCTATCAAACAGGAGAATTTAATTATTTACTCAAAAACAATTTTTTAGAGGAATATGCACTGACATGAAAGAACATCCACATTTCATTCTGGGAATGGAAAGATGTAAAACAGGTTTGCAATTAAGCATGTGAGCATGTGTGTATGTGT
Source organism: Rhinolophus sinicus (assembly GCF_057876585.1). Lineage (NCBI taxonomy): Eukaryota > Metazoa > Chordata > Mammalia > Chiroptera > Rhinolophidae > Rhinolophus > Rhinolophus sinicus. The sequence goes on from NC_142513.1 coordinate 35,685,983, forward strand.
GTCAAGCTCCACCCGACGTGAAGGGCCGCCAGTGTGCAAAATCCTCAGGAACAGGAGTAATTAATGTCCCCTGTTGCCTATGAAAATCACGGGCCTGGGAGTATCTCACTCCTTGTACCATTTGGAAACCATTCCTGGCCCACGGGGATTGATATTTCAGGAACAGTGGTCTCTTGCCAGCCTATTTTGTGAGTTTTGCCTGGCTAGATTCACCAACCACCCCCACCCTTCTCTCCTTTGTCCCATATCATTTCCTTAGGTTAAATGTTTTGGCAGCCTCTTCTGCTTTGTGCTTATCTTTTCCTTCCTATTTCAAAAACCCATCTTCCCTCACGAGCAAGACAATTTATGTACTGTGTACATCTACATCCAGCTGCCTCTGCTGCTCTACAGAGGTGCAAATAGCGTTGTGATCTTCAGACAGAGGTGTCAATAACAGTGGTGAGGATGACAGAGCATCCCAAGGGACAAGATTTCAGAGATTTTTATCTTGACTCCAATACAAGTACATGATTAGAAAGTACATTGTAGTGAAAATAAAAGGAAAAGAGATTAAAGATTAAAGTTTCCAGCCAGTCATGTCCACGGGAAAACATCTTAAAACCCATGCTACCCATTCGATGAAGGACATATCTTCAAGGAAGGAATTAAAGCCCATGAAAGAATGACATACTCTGGTATGTTGGACAAATGTAGGACAATAACAGAGCATTTAGTTAATATTTGGGAAACTGAAGGTTTGAAATACTTAGATGCAAAGCATATGTTAATATATGGAAACTAATGGAAATTATCGACGACCTTGATGTTTCTCACAGGTTGACAATGTGGAGCTTGATGCCACAGGAGGCAACCATTGCTGGTATAGATTCTGACAATTACTAGCATTATACCACGGCTGTATATTTTATGTGAATTTTACCTACTTTGCAGTCTGAGCAGTTGCTCTTTTGCCAACAGTTTCGCTTGTACATATAAGTAAACAAACGTATTTATCACCCCTGGGATCAGTATGTGCTAATAAAGTTGCTGCTGCTTGCATTTGAGGTTTGTTTTGATGACAGACACATCCTAAATTAACTAAGAATAGTTTGATGGCTTCAGAGCTCAGCAAGAAAGAAAAGGCATGGGCGTTAGTATATTTGTCACCAAACAGGTTCAAAAGACGGTACATGTTATCTTTGTTTGTCAACATACTCTAACTCTCTTAAATTGAGTTTCTAAGGTGGTGTGTTTTCCACCACATGCACTGCTATTTCCTTCCAAGGGGGGTTTTGATGTCACTTTTCTGTTTTCTTTTCTTTTTTATTTTTATTTTTTAAGGATAAAATATTCTTTTTAAATTTATTTTTAAAGATGTTTATTAAAATACAGCCAACATACAACTTACATTAGTTTCAGGTGTACATCATAGTTATTCAACAGCACCCACCTGGCATTATACAGAGTTATTACCACATTATTGATTATATTCCCTATGCTAAAGAAGTGATCACAATGATAAGTCCAGCAACCATCTGACACTGCACCATGCTATCACAATATTACTGACTATATTTCTGTGCTGTACATTACATTCCCAGAATTATTTGTTTTATATCTAGAATTTTGAACCTCTTATTCTTCCTTTTCTCCACCCCTTTTTAATTTTTCAATTAAAGTTGACATTCAATATTATTTTATATTAATTTCAGGTGTACAGCATAGTGGTTAGACATCTATATAATTTAGGAAGTGATCCCCCTGACTAGTACCTACCTGTCACTATACATAGTTATTACCGTATTACTGACTATATTTCCTATGCTTTACATCTCTGTGACTACTTTCTAACTACCAATTTGTATTTCTTAATCCTTTCACTTTTTTTACCCTGCCCCCAACCCCCTCCCATCTATCACCCTGAGAGATCTATTATCCATTTGACACTATACATAGTTATTACAATATCATTAATTATATTCCTTATGCTATATCCTACATCCCCATGACTACTGTGTAACAACCAATCTGTACTTCTTAGTCCCTTCCCCTTGTCACCTACCCCCAATTCCCCTCCCATCTGGCAACCATCAAAATGTTCTATCTATGAGTTTGTTTCTGTTTTGTTTGTTTATTTTGCTCTTTAGATTCCACTTATAAGTGAAAAATATGACATTTGTCTTTTGCTGCCTGACTTACTGCACTCAGAACAATACCTTCTAGGTCCATACATGTTGTCGCAGATGACAAGATTTCATTCTTTTATAGGGCTGAGTAATATTCCATTTTATATATGTCCACCTCTTCTTTATCCATTCATTCATTCAGGGACAGCCAGATTGCCTTTACATCTTGGCTTATGTAAATAATGTTACAATGAACATATGGATGAGCACATTCCCTCAAAATATCACTTTGGGCTTATTTGGATAAATACCCCATAAGTGAGATTACTAGGCCTTTCTTTGTCTTTTGTTATGTATTCTTTGCTTGAAAGTCTATTTTGTCTGGTATAAGTATTGCTAACCCAATTTTTTTGTACGTTTCTTTGTTTGTTTCCATTTTTGTGAAATACCTTTTTCCATCTTTTTACTTTCAGTCTCTTATAAGCAGCATATGTAAGGATCTTGTTTTCTTATTTATTCACCTCCCCTATCTTTTGATTGGAGCATTTAATCCATTTCCATTGAAAGTAATTGTTGATACATATTTTTTACATGTACATTTTTTATTTTTATTTTATTCTTTTCATCTTACAAAAGTCCCTCTAAGATCCCTTGTAATACTGGTTTGATGGTGATGAACTCCTTTAGGTTTCTCTCATCTGGGAAGCTTTTTATCTGTTTTGGGTAGAGTACTCTTGGTTTAGGTCCTTGCTCTTCATCACTTTGAATATTTAGTGCCAATTCCTTTTGGCCTGCAAAGTTTCTGTTGAGAAATCAATTGATAGTCATATGGGGGCTCCCTTGTAGGTAAGTAACTGCTTCTGTCTTGCTGTTTTTCATGTTCTCTCTTTGAATTTAACCTTTGGCATTTTACTTATGACATGTCTTGCATTTGGCCATTTTGGGTTCATTTTGCTTGGGACTCTGCGCTTCCTGGGCTTGTATATCTATTTCCTTTACTAGGTTAGGGGATTTCAGTCGTCATTTCTTCAAATAGGTTTTCAATTCCTTGCTCTCTCTCTTCTCCTTCTCTTACCCCTATAATGTGAATGTTGGTATACTTGAGGTTGTCCCAGAGGCCCCTAAATCACTGATCTGATCCTCTGCTTCATCTAATCTGTTGATTCCCTGTAATATATTCTTCATTTCCATTATCGTATTGTTTATTTCTGACTGATTTTTAATTTTGTTTTCTATCTCCATTTTTTTGTTTCCTATCTCTTTGTTAAAGTTCTTTCTGAGATGGTTGAGCATCCTTATAACCAGTTTTTGGAACTCTGTGTCTAGTAGATTGCTTGTCTCCATTTTATTTAGGTCTTTTTTTTGGAACTTTGTTCTGTTCTTTTATTGGGGTAATGTTTTTGTCTCCCCATTTTGGCTGCCTCCCTGTGTTTGTTTCTATGTATTAGGTAGGACTGCTATGTCACCCAATATTAATAGAATGGTGTTATGTAGTAGGTGTGCTGTGGGGCTCCGTGGTGCAATCTTCCTGGTCACCTGAGCTGTGTACTCCAGGTGTGTCCCTTGTGTGGTTTGTGTGTGTCCTCCTCTTGTGGTTGAGACTTGGTTACTGTTTTCACATTCATGGGAGGGATTGACCCTTGGGCACATTGGTTGTTATGACTGGCCTTGACTGCAGTGCAGGAGTTGTGGTGCAGGGGCTGACCCTACAGAGCAGAATCTACCTCAGCAGGGCTCTGGTGCCTGCCTGATCTGCCTCTTGGGTGTGTCGTTCTTGAAGGTGGCTAAGTGATGCTCCAACTCAGTTCAAAGCTGGCTTCTGGGGGCACCACCCCAGGGCCACCTGGGAGGGGACCCACAGCAGGTCAAGTTCAGCCACAGTCCATACCTCACTTGAGGCCACCCTGTGGGAGCCACAAAGAAATCCTCAGGGTGTCACTGCCCGTGCCATGCTTGAAAGTGCCTTGAGAGGACAAGCTGCAAACCAAAGCTGGCTGACACTAATACCAGGCTTAGGGCTGCTCACCAGAAGTACAGGACATGCTCAAGCCAGACACTGCTTGTCTGGGTTCCGTGAACCTTTTGTAGACACTACGAAAGTCTGCAACATGAGCCGAGGCAGGCAGTTTGTATGAAAAAGTCACTGGAAATAACTTGTGTGTGCCCCAAAATTGGTCAGGGTGGGGTATCAAATCACCAGGGCACGGCAAAAAAACAGAGACTCAGATATGGCAATAGACTGCATCTTAATGTAGGGAAAGGGAGGGGGTTCATCAAAGAAACAATGGCCCTGCCAGCTCCTCTGGCCAGGAGAAAGTTGCCCCTCTAGCCCCTGTCCTGCAGTCAGACAACTCAGTACTCTCCCCTCCCCCGTATGTCCCTGCCAGCTGCTGCCCCAGCATTAGAGCTCATAGACAGCAATTCCGTCAGTGGGTAGATCTGCAAGCAGTCCCTTTAAGAGGAGTGCCTGGGACAACAGCTGCCCTCTGTCAGTCACAATCTCCATTGGTTTTCACAACCAGAAATTATGGGGACTTCTCTTCCTGGCACTGGAACCCTGGGCTGGAGAAGGACTGGGACCTCTTGCTCCTTCATGGGGGAACCTCTGCAGCTGAGATATCCCTCCCAATTTTTAATGGTCACACACATGTGTGGGACCAGTGCATTTCTCATCTCTGCCCCTCCTACCAGTCTCCAGGTGGCTTCTTTTGCATGTCTTTAGTTGTAGGGCTTTGGTTCAGCAATATTTCAGGTGCTTATCAATTATGGCTGTTTGTAGTTTAGTTGTAATTTTGATGGGGTCATGAGAGAAGGTAATCACAGCATTTACCTACTGTGTCATCTTGACTGGAAGTCTGATGTCACTTTTTGATAGTTCCTTTTGAAGGTTATTTCAGGCTTCAGTGAGGAAAACTGACCAATGAACAAATATACAGAATCTGCTCCTCTACTTTATATAATATTTTTATGTACTATTTTATTTAAAATCAACATTCTGCATATAGTAATGTTGAAATACCATGTGTGATGTACAATGTTTATTGAGGTTTGTTTTGCAAATACTCCCTTATTCAGTTAGTTCTCTGAATGGCCTGAAGTGTGATCAGCTTTGCTCTATACATAGTTAATATATTAATATATGGATTAAACACATATATTTAATCTATTCCTTGACTTTTAGTCCTTCATTTTACCATTCCGTCATTCTTTGTTTTCCTTTCTGCCCCTGATGATCATGTAGAAAAAAATTTTTTTCACCAACCACCCTGCCCCCCATTCATTTCTTAACTTTTTTACAATCTGGTTTCCTCCTGAAAGAGTAGAACACCGTTGGCAATGTGATGGCCTACTCCAGTGAACTTTGTTCAGATCATATCTTCTTTAACACTTGTAACATTCAACAGTGTTGACCACCCTCTCTTAGGTGGTCTCTTCTACCTTACTTGCTGTCAACTGTCACCAACCATTAGCACCATAGCTATGCAAGGAAGTACTGTCTGAAAGCCAGATCTGCTGATAATCAATTCCTTTTTTTCTTTTTTCTTTTTTTCTTCCTGCCTCTCCTTTGGCTTCTCTTGGGTTTCCTGCATATTTTCTTCTCCTGTTTGCCAAGTCCATTTGATGTGGTAATCTACAAAAAAAAAACAAAAAAAAACAAAAAAAAAACAAAAACAAAATAAATAAATACTGTTTAAAACTAAAACTGGTTATATTTACTTCTATCTTTTGGAAATGCCATAATGCATGGAGTTTGGGCAGATTGTGCTTGAGTTTAGCAGGTGTAGTCCCCTGGAATCTATTATGTGTAGGCTAATTTTTCTTAAGTGTTTGGGAAATACTATCTCTTAATCCTTACCATAGCTTATTTGTTATTTATCTCCATTTTACCTATGAACATACTTTGTGTTCATCTCATTGAGAGAGTCTTCTAGGTCATTTTGAAGGACAAAATGAACTGCAAGTGTTTGGTATTACTCAAAAAAGATATGGCATCAGGGTTCAGGATAGTGAAATTTCTCTAAGTAGGATGATGAGCTCAAAAAACAATTATTGGATAATTAGGTTAGGGTGTTGTTATATGAGGTTGAATGCCATCATTATTTTTTTTTTTTTTTCCTTACAAAGTGGAAGAAATTATATGTGGTGGAAAAAACTAACTCAAGCATACCCACTTTCTAATACTCCAAGCTACACATTTAAATACTCTATTCTTTGTATTTTTTCAGTTTCCATTGTTTTTAGTGCCTTTCTTAACATGCTAATGATAGTTTACAATGTAATATTTATGCTTCAAAAAGAAAAAAAATAAAATGACGAAAGAAACCTCAAGTCCCCCTGTTAACTGGTTCTCCTCTTTTTCCTCAATGTAATGAACTTCTTTGGCTCTGGCATTAAAATGTTTCAAAATGGTTATTGGTTTACAAACCTCAAGTTCTGTAATATAATTTTCTCTATCATCTGGATGTATTGCTGTTTGTTTGAAGGCACTTTCCACCATTATTGGTGCTCTCACTAACTATAAGAGATGAGACTGTGTGAACTTTGGAAGAAAGCCAGTTCTTTTCTCTGCTGCATTACATGGAAAGTTATTCAGGAACATGCCCACTGAGGCAAATTTACCAAGCAGAATGTTTGTTGCCTTGACATTTTGAGGTATCTCCTGACATGGAAAGTCAACAGTAAGGTACTTCCACACTTGCTTAGGAATTATTTGATTCAATAGCATTGTAGGATAGAAATAGCATTTTGTTTTATTTTTTAACTTAAAACATACTTGTTTTAGTCAATCAAAGCTTATGGTACCAATGGTATTCATTACTTTACTCAGATTTCCATCTTTTTTCATCAGTGTAGAGCTTTGTACATGATTCATTCTATGTTTGTCTCTTGTCATTCCTCTGGAAGAAAGATTGTAGCTTCTACCCATAACCTAAAACTAAACAAGAATAACTAATGAGCACTCCTTGCCTTAAGAGGGTGAAAACCACAATTTCCTGCTCTGTCTCTGAACTGAAAAGCCACATTTGGGACATATCTCCTGAGTAAATAATGAGGGTGAAAATGTCTTTACATCTGCAGCATGGACTGTAATATGACCCAGTCAAGTCATGACCCACATGTTAACTTTCTAACAAATGTGGTTAGAAAGTCATGTCTATGTTCAATTTGTTTCTCTGAATAATTTAGAGAATAACCTACTGCTGCTTAGTAGGTTAGCCACAATTCAAATATGGCTCTTTTTTAAATTAGTTAAAATAAATGAAATTAAAATTTACTTTTTCAGTTGCAATAACCACATTATAAGTGCTCAATAGTTGCATATGACCTAATGCAGATCAAGTTAATGAGATGTTTCCCGGGACTCCCACCTGAAGAGATTCTCCATTCCTGATAGACGTGGATAAGAAGTTGTAGTTCTTAGAAGCCTCTGGAAGCCTTGGAGTTGTGGGGACAGCCAACCTTAGGAAGAAGCAGCTTTTTCCTTCGTTAATTACCTATCTGCTATGCTAAATCGTTATGTGACATTCACTTTTCTGAGTCTCAGTTTTTCAAATATGAAACATCCAATTCTTGCGGGAAAAAGTATGGTAAGTTAGATATTCCCTGACTATATTTATTCTAGTGAATCTTTGTTTGATTTATTTATTTTTAAAATAAATTTTATTGAGGAATATTGAGGAGTGTGTCTCCAGGGCTCATTAGCTCCAAATAGTTGTCTTTCAATCTAGTTGTGGAGGGCTCAGCTCAGCTCCAAGTCCGGTCACTGTTCTCACTCTTTAGTTGCAGGAGGCGCAGTACACCATCCCACGTGGGAATTGAACCGACAACCTTGTTGAAAGTTTGCTCTCTAATCAACTGAGCCATCTGGCCACCCCTCCGGAAGCTCAGTGGCAGCTCATTATTTTCAATCTAGTTGTGGAGGGCACAGCTCATTGGCCAATGTGGGAATCGAACTGGCAACCCTGTTGCTCAGAGCTCCAGTTCTAACAAACTGAGCAATGCGGGTGCACCTGTTTGATTTATACACAAATTGTCATTAAATTTTAATCTCTTTTTATAGACTCATTTCACTTTTTTTGGTACTTTCCCTCTCTCTTTTCTCACCCTTCATGCCACTAAAATAGCAACCTACTTAGTCAGTGGAACTGCATTTAAATAGCAGTGGAGGATGAACTGAAAATTATCCAATGGCAAAAGAAATCCACAAATTTAAAAATGTTGATGTGCACGATTTTTTTTTTACTATAGCATAGTAAGTTATTACCAGATATGTTATAAAAAGATTTGTATTTGAACTTTTAAACTCTCACACTTAATTTCCTAGTTTGAAAAAACAAGAAGGTAAAGATAAGTTTTATAAGCATTGAAGTAATAATAGAAGTCATTGAGTTATAGTCTATTAGAGTAGAAATCCTCTATCTTCTATAAATGCAAACAGGTTGTGGGAAATCATATGTTGCCACTAAAAGTGAAATAGGTGAACTGTGCACCTTATCAAATTACTTCTAAAAATAGAAAAAATCTATTAACAAAAAGCTCAATATATTTTCCTACTTACCACAGTTGTATTTTATATAATAACTTTTAGGAATTTATCAGGATATAACTATTCTAATCTTTTTCTACAATGACGATTTAAATATAAATTCATAGTATCAGATTTGTTTTTATTTTTATATGTCTTCCAGTTCTTCAGGAGACTAATCATTATTGAAATTGTGGCCTTTCCTAACTTCCATTCTTTGCTTTTCACCTCTTTGTATTAACTTTGTGGCTTTCTTTGTATTAACAGAGCCAACTTCTTTCCGGGGGGAGAACTGTACTTTTTATATTTTGATTTCTTATCTGTGGACTACATGAATGACTGTTGAATAAAATAGCAATGTAAGTATCATTTAAAAAACATGGGGACGTCATCAAAATGGAGGCATGAGGTGAGCCTCTGGAAATCTCCCCTGGAATTTAGAACAAATTAAACAGCTATAACTTCACAAAGGACTCCCTGCACAGCAGACAGACAAGATAAAGAGGCTCACTACAGAATTCACCTAAAGGTGGGCAGATTGCTTGAGCAGGGGAGGAGAAAAGGGAGAGGTGTGGAGAAGGAGTCCGGAACCGCACTGGCGCAGGATGCAGACCTAGCTCAGTGCTCCGAGTTCCTTGCTTCCTGGAACTACTGCAGCTGTGGGAGAGGGAAGAACTCGGACTGTGAGGGCTCCATTTATGGCCCACAGGGCTGAGGGGACAGCATATAACACAGCTGAAACCAACGCTCAAGGCAGAGACCTCGGAGCAAAGACTGAGGGAAGAAGGCTGAAAACGGTGGTTTAAGCCCTCACTGCTCAGCAGAGAATGGAAGCCTTAGGCACTGAGACTAGCCACCTCCTCCCTGACCTCCCAGAGCTCTCATGCCTCCACTTGCCCAGTGCTAGAAGCGGAACAGTAGCAGTGTCAGATCAAAATAACAGAATATTTGCATTTCTGAGAATTGTGGTCTGCAGACACAGATTCACAGCCCAACTAGTTCCGGCAAAGGGGAGGGAGCTGTGAAAGCAGGACTGGCTGTGGTGGTGGTCGTTGCCATTGCTCTGGGCCACCTCTCACACTCACCCCACCCCTGTCCCTACCTATCTGGGTGGATCCCTGCAGGACTAAACAGAACTGCTGAAACACCCGGACTCTGAATTTGGTGCAGGACAAGCTTTGGAACTTCAAAAGCTCTCCGCATCCCAAAGGGACGTGGCGCCCTAGGACCCAGATGAACTGTTAACAGAGAAGAAGCCCACCATGCAGGGAATCCCCCTATTATGTGAGAAGCTGGAATAGTGCAGAGAAAACATAACACTACAGTGAGAGAGAGAAAAAAGGGCTGCAGTCGGAGAGAAAATAAAACATTCTACCAACACGTACAGGAAAACAAAAGAAAGACCTCTTCCTATCAACCTGTTGCAGAAGCCACTCCTATAGATGTCTAGGAAGAGAAATAACAAATCAATAATTTTCATGAATAACCAAGACAACAAGACAGCTCAGAAAGAAAGTGAAAAGTCTCCAGAAAATTAACTTAAAGATATGGAAATATGTGACTTAAATGACAGAGAATTCAAGATTGCAGTTCTGAAAAAACTCAATGAGATGCAAGAAAATACAGAAAGGCAGTTTAATGAACTCAGAAACACAATCAAAGAACAACATGACATTTTACCATAGATATTGAAATTTTAAAAAAGAACCAGAGAGAATTTCTGGAGAATAAGAATTCAATAGAAGAAACTAAGAATGAAATAACCAGCTTAGGAAGTAGGGTTAACCAGATGGAGGAAAGAATCAGTGACATCGAAGATAGAAATCTGGAAATGACACAGATAGAAGAAGAAAGAGACTTGAGACTTAAAAGAAATGAAAGAACTCTACAAGAACTTTCTGACTCTATCAGAAAGAGCAATATAAGAATAATGAGCATACCAGATGGAGAAAAAAGAGAGAATGGAACAGAGAGTATATTCAAACAGTTGATGAACTTTCTAAACTTGTGGAAAGACCTGGATCCTCGAATCCAAGGAGCAAATAGTACACCTAATTACCTCAACCCCACCAGGCCTTCTCCAAGGCACATTGTATTGAAGCTGTAAAAAACCAACAACAAAGAAAGAAACCTCGAGGCAGGCAGGGAAAAGAAAATAGTAACCTACAAAGGAAAGCCCATTAGATAATCATCAGATTGCTCAGCAGAAACTATGAGGCAGGAGGGTGTAACCAAATATTTAAACTGTTGAAAGGGAGAAATTATGAGCCAAGAATAATATACCCAGAAAAGATATCCTTTAGATGTGAAGGAGGAATAAAGACCTTTCCAGACATACAGAAGCTGAGAGAATTTTCTAGTACACGACCTGCACTACAAGAAATACCAAAGGAGGCTATTTGTCCACCATCAACAGGGACAATTTTTGGCAACCAAAATATAAAACGGGGAGAGTAAAGTCTTGAACCGGAATATAGGAATGGAGAAAGTAAGCGTGCTGAAGAAAAAAGAATACTCTAAATATCAAACTTTCTTTTACATAAACTTAAGGGTAACCACTCAAAAAAAAATCCAGAACTGAAATGTATACTCTAATAAAAGAAGAAACAGAGGCAAACATCATAGAATACCACCACACAGAAATAATAGACAACAACAAAAAGGCAAAGAAACCATGGAGACACAATCTTACCAGAAAACTAAAGATAGAATGGTAGGAAATCTACACATATCAATAATCACCCTAAATGTAAATGGACTGAACTCACCAATAAAAAGGCACAGAGTAACAGATTGGATCAAAAAGCTAAACCCAACCATATGCTGCCTCCAAGAGACACATCTCAGCTACAAGGACAAGCATAGACTCAAAGTGAAAGGGTAGAAATTGACATTCCAAGCAAATGATACCCAGAGAAAATCAGGTGTATCCATACTGATATCAGATGACACAGACTTCAGGGCGAAAAAGGCAACAAGAGACAAAGATGGACATTTCATAATGGTAAAGGGGATTATACAACAAGAAGACATAACAGTCATCAATATTTATGCCCACAATCAGGGAGCACTGAAATATACCAAGCAACTACTAACAGAACTAAAGGGAGAAATTGACCAAAAGACAGTTATACTAGGGGACCTAAACACATCATTGACAGCTATGGATAGATCATCCAAACAGAAAATAAATAAAGAAATAGCAGCCCTAAATGACACATTAGATGAAATGGACATAATTGACATTTGTAGAGCACTTCATCCTAAAACATCAGACTATGCGTTTTCTTTGTAGTGTACATGGAACATTCTGAAGAATAGACCATATATTGGGACATAAAACTAACCTCAGCAAATTTAAGAAGATTGAAATCATACCAAGCATATTATCTGATCACAAGGCTTTGAAATTGCATATCAACTGCAAAAGAAAGAGGGAAAAAAACACAAATACATGGAGATTAAACAACATACTTTTAAAGAATGACCGGGTCAAAGAAGAATTTAGAGGAGAGAGCAAAAGATATATAGAAACAAATTACAATGAAAATACATCCTACCAACATTTTTGGGAGGCAGCAAAAGCAGTTTTAAGATGGAAATTCATTCATTACAGGCCTATCTCAAGAAACAAGAAAAATCTCAAATAAATAACCTCACATTACACCTTAAAGAACTAGAAAAAGAAGAACAAATGAAACCTAAGGTCAGCAGAAGAAAGGAAATAATAAAAATCAGAGCAGAATTAAATGAAATAGATAACAAAAAGACAATAGAAAAAAATTAATGTGACCAAGAGCTGGTTCTTTGAAAAGATTAACAAAATTGGCAAACCCTTGACTAGGCTCACTAAAATAAAAAGAGAGAAGACACTAATTAACAAAAACAGAAATGAAAAAGGGGAAGTTATCACGGATGCCACAGAAATACAAAGGATCATCCAACAATACTATGAAGGACTATATGTCACCAAATTCAATAACCTAGAAGAAATGGACAAGTTCTTAGAAACATACAGCCTTCCTAGTCTGAATCATGAAGAACTGGAAAATCTAAACAGACCAATCACCAGTAACGATATTGAATCAGTCATCCAAAACCTTCCCAAAAGCAAAACTCCGGGGCCAGATGGCTTCACGAGTGAATTGTACCAAACCCTCAAAGAGGACATAATGCCAATCCTGCTCAGTCTTCCAAAAAATTCAAGAAGTGACAGTACTCCCTAACTCATTTTATGAGGCCAATATTACCCTGGTAACAAAATCTGGCAAGGACAACACAAAAAAAGAGAACTACAGACCAATATCTCTGATGAATACAGATGCAAAAATCCTAAACAAAATTCTAGTAAATCGAATGCAACAATGCATTAAAAAGATTATTCATCACGACCAAGTGGGGTTCATCCCAGGGACACAAGGATGGTTCAACATATGCAAATCCATCAATGGGATTAATCACATAAACAAACTAAAGGACCAAAATCATATGACTATATCAATTGATGCAGAAAAACATTTGGACAAGATACAACACCCATTTATGATTAAAACACTTAATAAAATAGGTATAGAAGGAAAATACCTTAACATAATAAAGGCCATATATGACAAGCCCTCTGCTAATCTCATAATTAACAGTGAAAAACTGAAGCCCTTTGTTCTACATTCAGGAACAGGACAGGGCTGTGCCCTATCACCTCTGCTTTTCAACATAGTGTTGGAAGTCCTCATCTGAGTAATCAGGCAAGAGAAAGAAAAAAAAGGCATCCAAATTGGGAATGAAGAAGTTAAGTAGTCACTGTTTGCAGATGACATGATGCTGTGTATAGAAAACCCTAAAGACTCTACCAAAAAGCTATCAGAAACAATCAACGAATACAGTAAAATTGCTGGCTACAAAATCAACGTACAAAAGTCCATTGCATTCCTATACACGAACAATGAAATCTCAGAAATAGAAATTAAAAAAATCAATTCCTTTTGCAATCGCAGCAAAAAGAATAAAATACCTAGGAATAAACTTAACCAAGGATGTGAAAGACCTATATGCTGAAAACTGTAAGACATTTTTAACAGTAATTGAAGAAGACACAAAGAAATGGAAAGACATTCCGTGCTCATGGATTGGAAGAATCAATATAGTTAAAATGGCCATATTACCCAAAGCAATATACAGATTTAATGGAATCCCCATCAAAACCCCAATGGCATTTTTTAAAGAAATAGAACAAAAAATCATCAGATTTGTTTGGAACCACAAAAGACCCCGAATAGCCAAAGCAATCTTAAGAAAAAGAACAATGCTGGAGGTATCACACTCCCTGTCTTTAGCTTGTACTACAGGGCAACAATAATCAAAACAGCATGGTATTGGCAGAAAAACAGACACGTAGACCAATGGAATAGAATTGAGAACCCAGAAATAAACCCCCATAAATATGAACAGATCATTTTTGACAAAGAAGCAAAATAAACATACAATGGAGAAAAGACAGCCTCTTCAATAAATGGTGCTGGGAGAATTGGATAGCCACGTGCAAAAGAATGAAACTGGACTGCTATCTGTCACCCTGTACAAAAATTAATTCAAAATGGATCAAAGACTTAAGCATAAGACCTGACACAATAAACTGCATAGAAGAAAACATAGGTACTAAACTTATGGACCTTGGGTTCAAAGAACATTTTATGAATTTGACACCAAAGGCAAGGGAAGTAAAAGCTAAAATAAATAAATGGGACTATATTAAACTTAAAATCTTCTGCTCAGGAAAAGAAACCATCGACAAAATAAATAGGCAACCAAGAAAATGGGAGAAGATTTTTGCAAACAGTGCCTCCAATAAGGGGCTAATATCCAAAATATACAAGGAACTCATGCAACTCAACAACAGAAAAACAAACAACCCAATTGAAAAATGGGCAGAGGACCTGAAGAGACATTTCTCCAAAGAGGACATACAAATGACTAATAGACATATGAAAAAATGCTCAACATCACTAATCGTCAGAGAAATGCAAATCAAAACCACAATGAGATATCACCTCACCCCAGTTAGAATAGCTATCATCAACAAGATAAATAGTAACAAGTGTTGGAGAGGTTGTGGAGAAAAAGGAAACCTCATACACTTTTGGTGGGAATGCAGATTGGTGCAGATGTTATGGAAGGCAGTGTGGAGGTTCCTGAAAAAATTACAAATAGGATTACTGTATGATCCAGCAATCCCACTCCTGGGTATCTACCCAAAATATCTGAAAACATTTATCCATAAAGACATGTGTACTCCAATGTTCATTGCAGCTTTATTTACGGTGGCCAAGACATGGAAACAACCAAAATGTCCTTCAATAGATGAATGGATAAAGAAGTTGTGGTAGGGAAATACTATTCCGTGGTAAGAAAAGATGAAATAGGACCATTTGTGACAACATGGATGGATCTTGAGAATATAATGCTAATCGAAATAAGTCAGACAGAAAAAGCAGAGAACCATATTATTTCACTGATATGTGGTATATGAACGAAAAACAACAAAAGAACAAGACAAATAAATGAGAAACAAAACTCATAGACACAGACAATAGTTTAGTGATTACCAGAAGGTAAGGGGGTAGGGAGGTGGTAGATGAAGGTAAAGGGGATCAAATATATGGTGATGGAAGGAGAACTGACTCAGGGTGGTTAACACACAATGGGATATATAGATGATGTAATAGAGAATTGTACACCTGAAATCTATGTAACTTTACTAACAATTGTTACCCCAATAAACTTTAATTCAAAATATATATATATATATATATATATATATATATATATATATATATATTAATAAAATTAACCTAAATAACAACAACAAAAAAAGAATAACAGAAGTCTCTTATATTTTGTTGTTCACTCTAATTTTCAAGTAGAATTGCGGTTAAGTTAATCATTGATTAGAGAGTCATTAAAGTTGGCAGATGAGGAGGAGTTTCAGTGAGTAAAAAGGAAATTACTTGGCTAAATCATGTGGTTTTCAACCTTTCACTATCATGCAGCTTATGTGAAATGCTTGTAATTTTGATTACAGAAACTTTTGAAAAATCAAATAGTTGTGTTTAACCCTATTGAATCTAATCCCTGTATCATAAGCTCCCATTCATTGCATGGAACCATAGTAGATTCTTCTTTGGAAAACCTCTCGTCTTCCTTTAGATCCAGTGTGAATGAGCATATTAAAATAATTAATTTCTAAATATCATCTTTAAACTTTGTGCCACCCAAAAAACACAATCCCCAAAATAACCTTAAGCAAGCAGAAAGCTAGTTGTTTACTAAGATATCTCTAGCCTAGGGCCCCTCTCCCCAAAGTAAGATAAAGATGAAGACTTTGCACAACTAAATTGGACAAATATGTGATAGTCATTAATTCATTAATTTACTCATTCAACCAACCAAGTTTATCAAGTTCTTGTCAAAGTGAATCTATGTCACCAACATTAAAGTTTCAGAACACTTCATGAGAACACTGCCAGGAGAAAGGAAGGATGTATTACTAATGTCATCTTTCATGTATTTGATACCCTGACTTGATCATTTTTTTATATCCCTTTCTCTACAAGATAAGACCATTTTCTATGATAATCGGTAATAACCATTATTTTCTTGTTCTTTTGTTGTTTTTTATTAAGATATAGTTTACATACCATAAAATTTACCATTTAAAATTGTTCAAATCAGTGTTTTGTTTGTTTTGTTTTGTGTAATCACAAGGTTATGTAACCATCACCATTGTCAAATTCCAGAACATTTTATCACCTCCAAAATAAACCCCCTGTCCGTTAGTAGTCATTCCCCATTCCCCTCCCCACCACCCATCCCCTGGCAGTCTACTTTCTACCTCTGTGGATTTACATATTTTGGACATTTCATATAAATGAAATTATGCAATATGTGGCCTTTTGCATTTGGCTTCTTTCACTTCTCATAGTATTTTCAAGGTTCAGACATGTTGTAACAAGTATCAATATTTTATTCCTTTTTATGGCTGAATTATAAGGATGTAGCATATTTTTTCATCCACTCCTCAGCTGATGGGCATTTGGGTCGATTTCACTTTTTTGGGCTATTGTGAATAGTTTTGCTATGAATATTTGTGTACAAAGTTTTATATGAACATATGTTTCAGTTCTCTTGAGTATATACCTAGGAGTGGAATTTGCTGGGTCACATGGCAACTCCGTATTATTTTGAGGAACTGCCAAACTGTTTTCCACAGTAACTGCACCATTTTATTTTCACACCAGCAATATATGAGAGTTCTAATTTGTCCACATCCTTGGGAACACTTGTTATTTCCTGCTTTGTTTTATTGTTTTTTTTTTGTTTTTTTTTATTTATTTTTTTATTTTAGCCATCCTAGCCAGTGTGAAGAGGTTGGTTTGTTCTTTAGTTTAGAAACAACTTTTTGTAAAAGGATAAATTTAAAACTTAAAAATATTAAAATTCAGTAAAATATTTTATATATGAACTAAAATTTTCAATTTTACCAAAATTGTTAAATCTTTCAGGTTGCACTTGTTAACTTTCTTAAATATTAAATGTAAGTAAAAACGTCAAGAATTCAAATAGAATGGCATAATTGAAGTAATTCAAATTCTGATTCTTCTGCTTAAGAGTAGAAATATGTAGTAGCACATAGACAAAAACTGTGCTTGAATAATTACAAAGAATTATGAATTTACTCTCGAAACAAATGTCGGTAGCTGAGTTCACAAGTGGCTTGGGCCTGTTATATAACTGGGACTTCCATGAATTAACTTCTTATAGGTAAAAGGATGTTATTATTATTATTATTTTAAGTTTTAAAATTGAAGTTTAGTAACTGCTACAATTGTTTACAACTTAGATCAACAAAAGATTTTGGGAAAGAGGAATATTCTATTACTGACATTGCTTAGAATTACAGCACTTGTTAATCATAAAAGGTAGACCAAAATTTCTTTGATTTTATTATTGTGTTTAAATTTTCTCTATGTAATAGGTTCCCTTATTACAGAAGTCCCCCCTTATCTATAGTTTTGCTTTCTGCAGTTTCAGTTACTCTTGGTTGACCATGGTTTGAAAATATTAAATGGAAAATTCCAGAAATAAACAATTCATATGTTTTAAATTGCAGTCTGTTCTGAATAGCATGATGAAATCTAGTGCTATCCTGCTTCGTCCTGCTCAGGACATAAATCATCCTTTTGTCTAGCCTCTCCACACTCTATACGCTATAGCCCTTTTGTCAATTAGTCCTTTTGGTTATCAGGTTAACTGTTATAGTATGACAGTGCTTGTGTTCAAGTAACCCTTATTTTACTTAATGATGGCCCCAAAGAGCAAGAATAATGATGCTGGCAATTCAGATATGCCACAGAGAAGTCGTAAAGTGCTTTCTTTAAGTGAAAGGTCTTAAGTCTTACTATCCGATAATTGGTATTTTGGGGAATTGTTTTCTCCTATCAATAAAAAATAGTGTCCCTTCCAAATGTCCATGATTTACAATGTCTGTGGTACCTTAGAGAGTAAAGAATAAAACTTGTAATGTTTTCATTACTTTAATATTAAGTAATATTTCATTACTTTAATATTAAATTGTATCTTATTATATAAATCCATTAGTATTTTCTCTGGATATGTCTTTTCTTCACATTACACAATCAAGAGACAACTTTATGGAGTATGAGAGATTATATTTTAATTGTTTATGGTAAGATCAAGCTGCTTTTATCATATACTACAGTTTTCCCCTAAAGAAATTCTAGTTATGACTAATGGGCTCAGGTTGTAAGTAGAAATCATCTATATTATAATTTACTTTTGAAAGTAATTATTTTAAGACAAAATTAGGTTTGAATTTGATTTTGAATGCAAATGATGCATTTGAACTCAAGGATAATTTGGATTATGTCTCATTTCATGTGTAGTTGTTTTGTATAGCATTTAAAGGATGGTCATCCTATATTCGTAGGTTATGCATTTTTCATCTCCTTTTTGATTGCCATCTAATTGAAAAGTGCCTAATTGAGAGAGATGATTACAAAATAAAATCACCAGTAACATAAATAGTTTATGATCATTTTTATGTTTCTTTCTTTTTGGTTTAGGTATTTGGGGGTTTGGGAAGATAAGAGGCGATGTATCCTGTTTTAGTATATTTTGTAAAGTAGTTTTTGTCTCCTACTATGTTTTAACAACAAAAAATATGTCAGAGTCAAACTATATATATGTTTTCAGTAGGCAACAATGGTTAAATGAGCTACCTTATTTATTGAGCATTATTTTGGAAAGATTTTTTTAAAAACTTAAATTTATATTTGATATATGAATTGACGGAAATGGGAACATATAAAGATTAACTTCTTAGTATTATAATCCTTAGAAATACACTGCTAACTTACCTTGTTTTTGAGACTTTTTTCTAGCTCTTAAATAATTTGTTTTAATTTTGGAATCCTTAGCAATACCATTCCTGTAGTATAATTAATGGAACTAACAGAATGGCATTTTCTTTCCTTCCTCTTCTTACCTAATCAGTAAGATGCACAGATTTGCATGGCACAGCTCACATAACACAGTAGAACCATTCCTGAAAAATTGAATTCAACTTTTTAATTTTTGTTTTAATTCAATTAAAAAAACAATTTCTATTTTAACTGCACTGAAGGACAGACTACTTAAATGACTCCTTGGGTGATTTTTCCTGTATAACTGATTTGATGATAAATTTAGATTTTGTATATCAACTGTGTTTAATTATTCTAAATTGTGTTTATTCAGAATGAATCCCCAAGGCAGGCTTTGTGAGGCATGCTGTACTCCTCACTACAACTTGTTACTGTGGTTGAATTTTGTAACATAAATTTATGGAAAATAGGCTCTTTGTGTCCAGAAGCCAGAGTGGGCCTGGTGAAATCCTGGCAGTAGACCTAAAAGGCTTTTGGTCTTTTCTGCCTCTGCCCCTTGTGGCTGTTTTTGTGCCATTTGCATGGGTACCTGGATAATGTGGGTCATCCAAGTGGATGGAATTTGTAGAGAGAATTAATTTCTGTCATGTGAACAGACACAGAAAGTTGTAGAGGGGTAAAGGTCTTAGCACACATCAGTTCTGCTCCCATCCCCCATGCTCTTTAGTCACCCATCTCCAGTTTCAGATTCATCTCCATTGTTTGTATGAATATTTAAAAAAAATAATTAAGAGAAGTTATACAAGATCCATATTATATTTTAGAATAACTTTTAAAAGTCAACATTAGTATATTACTAATAAGGTAATAATTGTGAACAAGATCTTTTGGTTTATAATGACAAAGTGAAGCTGAATTTCAAAATGTTCTTTTCCTTAAACTAATGGCATGAACAACAAATAATTAAAAATAAAATCTCACCATTTATCCATCCATCCATCCCTACCAAGGGGGAGAAAACTTCCAACTCCCAATGAAAATAAAATAGTAGTGTTTAACAAAGGATGCTGACCTTAGTCCCAAAGTCTGCGTGGTAACTTTAGCAATCTACCTTTTCCTTCTAAATAGCTTTTCACATAAACCAAACCAAATAAGGAAGATGTGAGTAAAATAAAGTACTGAAAAATCCCCTCCACCCCCAGCTGTAGAGAAGCTAATGAAACAGTCCTTAGAGAGAGAACACGGAAATTTCTGTAAGGGTGGCAGTCTTCTCACTCACAGGACAGAATAATAATTTCTGGAGTTCTCCATCTTGGTGTCTCCCTGTTGACATGGAAGTGGAGGATAAAAAGCAGAATGATCACAAGCATTTAGTGCTAATTATCTTCAGCAACAAACAAGGTTTAGGCT
This sequence comes from Rhinolophus sinicus, assembly GCF_057876585.1. Classification (NCBI taxonomy): domain Eukaryota; kingdom Metazoa; phylum Chordata; class Mammalia; order Chiroptera; family Rhinolophidae; genus Rhinolophus; species Rhinolophus sinicus. Next base: position 35,706,466 of record NC_142513.1, read on the forward strand.
GATCAGAAAACAAAAGAGAAAATAAATTGGACAAGGAGCAGGAACGAACTGGGAAGCATATACTAGAATCCCTGGATGATATTGCCTTTAGCCTTTCTGTGGTCTTAATGCCTATCTCTGTTGTGTCTGAGGGAGGAGATAAAATGGCTGGTGGGAAAAAAGAAGCTAATTGGACTAAATTAACTACCTAAAATAATCCTGATGGAAATAGAGGCTCAGAGGCCCTGGGCTGAGTATGGGAAACTATCTGAAACCATAGGATTAAATTGATTCCCAGTGAGATAAAACAGACGCTGGCATAAGAGAATTAAAAAAGGAAAAAGAAACAAACAAACAAGAAAACCATAGAGGAGATGGCAAAACCCAAAATCAGTAACCAAGACTGCCCACAAACAAGGCCAACCATCTCCCACACTCTACCCCTTGCCATATGACCACGAATAGAAGCAGACATCAAACTGCAGTATTTAAGGGGAGCTGATTGAATCTCAGCTAAGGTGAAAAGGCTGTAAAGAATAGAATGACTAAAAATAAATTTTAAAGCTGTCAGATCACCAGAGAGGAAAACATAAGCCTATCACATACATAAAAAAAAAAAAAAAAAAAAAAAAAGGCAATCCATATAGAAGTTTAAAAACAAAGAAGCATTACATTTAGAAAATATAATAGAAGTTGATTACATCAGTACATATATCAGCTGAGGTTTTTGAACAGTAGTTATTTTTACTTTTCTTATATTTCCCTTAAAAACTAAATTAATCAATGTTGATAGTATCAATCATTTAGTAAAATAACTTGATAGGATTGACTACAGCCGTTGTTTATATATTCTGGTGTGAGCTGAAAATTAGGAACTCTATCAGTTTTAATGTTTCTATAGAAAGTTGTTGCACATGCGTATTCAGTATTAATACACATAAGACTACTAAGTTCAGGTTGCTTCTTTTTAAGTATCTATTCTGCTCCCACAAGAATTGAAATAATTTCAATATATTTCGTTTTGTAAATATTGAACTTATGTTTGCTGAAGTTGAAAAGGCAATATTCCACAAGGGTCCATTTTCTAAATTTAAGACATGAATGATTTTTTCATAGTTACAGTGTTTATGAAATACTGAGAATTTATGCGTGTGAAACGTCTCATAATGGACTATTACAGACTTAAGCTATTCTTTTTTTAGGTCTCCAGTGTAAAATTCAAGGAATGGAAGTTATATCAAATGAATATGCTGTGTTTCCTGTGCTATTGACTTCTTAATCTTTACAGAAATGTTATATGCTCAGCTAGATTTTTTAAAGAACTCATTTAATTTTCTTTCAAAAAATTTGACCTTCAAAAAGAATTGTTCCACATTGCTACTATTGCTGTTGCAGTGCATACTGAGGGTCTTTATAAGCTTGACATTTAATGTGTTTATTTTATGTAAAGTGTGTTTTTAAAGTAGTGGTTGAATTACTAGATATAATTTGCATAAAATCATATTTCAGTGATAAAAATTAATGTCTTGGGAGTGATGAATGAGTTGGAATGAATCATTCATTTCTTAACAGAAAAGAGCTTTGTCTTCAATTTTTACCACACTTGAACATCAGTACCTGTATTATTTCCATTTGCTTTTTTATTTGCATTTACTTCAGTGCTAATGATTAGTCAGTGGTTGGAACAGAGAAGTATTTTAGATATATATTATTCTTGGTCTAATCCTAGAGGGAGTTGGCACACCTCAGAGTCTATATTTTAAAAACGTCCCTTGATCTTGACAAGTTCTAATGATTCCATTAGCAACTATGATATGGAGGCTTAATGTCTGCCATTTTAGAATCTGACAACTGAAACTTAGTATTCTCTTTGGCACCTCTGAATTTCATCTGCTCATCCATGCTTATAATAATGAAATAAAAAGTCAGTCCTTGTTCTTGCTCTAGCAGAAGCATTCGTAGATTTTATGAGGAAAACAATGAATATGTCACCCTGGATTTGGCAGCAGGGAGGAGTTAGGGAGTTCATAAATTGTGTTTTTGGGTGCCAACTGTTATGCACCAGAATTGTTTATATTAGTGAAATCCTCTGGTTGTAAGTTATGTAAATTGTGGCTTTTCCTAGCCTATGTTTTATGTCAGACAAGGGGGTTGGGGGACGTGTATTAAATCAGAAATGGTCTCATGCTTAAATACTGCAATGTCGTAGACAGTTAATCTTCAAAAGAGACAGTGAACATGCGTTACTGCTTTATTGACATCAACGTATGTCTCTCCACAATTATCCTGGCTTATACCTTGGGATAAGATAAAGAGGCAAGAGCTGTCTTAGCTCAGAGAATTTTGTTTTTATTTTTTGGGTTCCAAACAGAAGGTATCAGGAAAAAAAAAAAAAAGTTATGTGGTTTTGCTCAATATCAGTGCTAGTAAAAACTTGACTCTGAAATTAATAGCTTTGTCTGTTCCAGACCTTGGAGAGCAGGTGTTGGGTAAGTCTGACTAAACAGCTGCATCAATACACCTTGGCACATCTGAGACTGTTTACAGACATTCCTGAGGAGACTTGCTGCATGGAGTCATTTCCAGCTATCGCTGGTGACATGAGCAAGTGGTATCTAGTGACTGGGTTGCAGCTAACCTCCCAGTAGACAGGGATTTGCTCCTGAGAGATTGTGGTACATTTTGCAAATAAAACAGGAGCCACTTGAATGCTAAAAAGGAAAATCAGTTACTTGACTTGTATTTCCATTGAGGTGGTAAGCTCAATCATTCACCTTTTTCTTATTTAGTAACTAAATAGGATGGTTGTTTAGCAAAATATGCATGTGGAAATGAACACAGTCCACAAATTGCCATGTGCAAGAAATGTAACTGTAATTCCTATACATTTGATTTATGTAGTCCCCTATACCTAAGGAGAACATCCAGGTATGTCAATAGTCCAGCGTTAAGGCTATTGTCCTGGCCTAATGATTAGTGAATGGTACCCTCCTCTTCCCTCTAAATAGTGTTCTGGTCATGCTAATTGTGTCTCACCATAATGACTTTTCCTTGAATCTGTTAAGGTAGAACAACGTTGCTACTTCAATGGGAAGAGCTATGGGCCTCAAAGGAACAGCAAAATACTGCTATTTGTCAATAATTTAGAATATTATTCCCTTCAAAATATTCAAAGATTTTCTTTGCTTATTTGTAGTTATTAAAAGTGTGTGTTTAGTGTTATGATAACAGAGGTGGGAACTGTTGGCCAGGAAGGAGCAAAGATATTCCTTGGATAATGTAGTGTTTCATTTGGGAAGACTTTCTATACTTTAGGGAACCTCATTAATTTTATGAGATCATCAGTTTACTTATTCAATAAATTTAACTCCTCTCACTAATACTAGTAGTAAAATACTTTCTACGATCATGATGTTCTCTGCTGAAAAGTTAGGCTGGATTGGAAATAGCTGGCTGGAACATGGTCTGAGGAGGAAATGGGTGAGGTCAAAGGAGGTGAAGTGAGTTGCTGGAGAACAGGAATCCTGTATGTGAAACAATCAGAGAGCACCCTCAGATCCTTGATTTAGGGTCCTTATAATACATACCTTCTCCCTAAACTATTGTATGCTTTAACTGCCCTCATTAATCATAAGTCGATTTTGAAAGCTGAGTAATCACCTACTTTGACCATATTTCGTGAACCAGATTTCAGTCACCATATTGACCCATTCTGGATCCAAGTAAAGCATTAAGTTTATATTCATCCAGATTCTATTTCCATACCTGCATGTATGCACATGTACAACATTCATACGTACATACAAGTGTGTGCACATGTTTGTGTGTAGCATGTATGTATAATTACAGGCCTGCTTATATAGAAGTACGGGCTTTGAAATCAAACGATCTGGCTCCATAATGCACAACTGTCTGTGCCTCTATGCACACAGCTTGCCTCTTCTCCTGCCCTTATCTTAGGGCCAGGAAAGAATAGCCTCACCTCTCTTTCTGATTCCAAGTGACCTCAGAAAGTGTACCTGCTCTTTTCTTTCCCATATGTTGACTCTCACCTTTCTGATACCTGGGAGGTAATTTGAGCATCTGGATTATTTTTTCCTGCTTCTTGAGAATAAATTCACTTTTTGATATTCTTTTCCATTTTTTTTCAATGCTGCCAGAGTGATTTTTCCTAAAACACTGTCTTAATACTTTCATTTCCATTTCTCAGAAACTTTCGATAGATCCTCACTCTGTTAAACAACAAAACAAAAACAAAACAAAACAAAAACACAAAAACAAAACAAAACGAAAAAAACCACACATGACTTCCTCACAGCATGGCATTCAAGGGCCATTCTAATCTCATCCAGTTATAGTTTCTAGCCCTTCAATTTTCATCATCTCTTCCAGCCAAACCAGACAATCTGTGCTTTCCAATCCTTGAGCCTTGTTCATCCTCGTCTTGCTTTCCCAGTTCCTTTAGGTTTCACCTGACATGTGTCTTTCCCTGAAGCCCTTACTGATCATCCTAATCACTTTCTTTTTCCTATGAGTATACTGGATGTTCATCATTTGAGGACAGCTCTACTCATAGCTTGCCTTGAATTATGACAAGCTATTTCCATACCTGTGATACTTGTTAATTATAAATTTCTAGAAGGCAGAAAATTTGTCTTTTTTTATTAGTTTCAGGTGTACAAAACAATGTGATAGTTAGACATTTATCATTTATATCCCTCACAAAGTGAAAACCCCCCGCCCCCAATCTACTACCCCTCTGACTTCGCATACAGCTGTTACATTTCCACTGTCTCTATTCCTTATGCTATACTCCGCTTCTTGTGACTATATATATATATATATATATATATATATATATATATATACACACACATACACATATATGTATACACATATATATATACATATACATATACATATACATATATATATATATATATATATATATATATATATATATATATAATTATAGTTGACATTCATTATTGTTCAGCTTCAGCTTCAGGTGTACAGTGCAGTGATCAGGCATCTACATCATACCTGAGGTGGTCTCCCTAATGAGACAAGTGTCCATCGGATACCCTACAAAATCTTTACAACATTATTGATTACATTCCCCAAACTGTCTTTCGTATCCCCGTGGCAATCTTGTGGTTACCGATTGTGCTTTCTAATCCCCTCACCTTGTCCCTCATCCCCCCTCTCATCTAGCAACCCTCAGTTTTTCCTCTATGTCTCTGAGGCTATTTCTAATTAGTTTGTTCATTTGTTCTTTTCTTTAGATTCCACATATAAGTGAGATCATATGGTATTTGTCTTTCTCTGTCTGACATATTTCACTTAGCATAATGTTCTCTAGGTCCATCCATGTCATTGTATATGGTAAGATTTCTTTCTTCTTTATGGCTGCATAATATACTCCATTGTATAAATGTACCACAGTTTCTTAATCCAGTCGTCTACCTATGGACATTTCGGTTGTTTCCATGTCTTGGCTATTGTGTATAGTGCTGCAATAAACATAGGGGTGCATAAATTATTTTGAATTAGAGTTTTGGATTTCTCCGGAGAGACACCTAGGAGTGGAATTGCTGGGTCATAAGGTAGTTCCATAGAAAACTTGTTTGTTTATGCTTCACATCTCTTCTAGCACTTTACACAAATCTTGGTAAATAGTGACACTCAATAAATACATGGGAAATTAGGAAAAAAATTAAACCAATCTGAAAGAATTCCTAAAACTTTGAAAAGACTCTTAATTGAGGATCAGTGTTCCTGATGATGATAAATGCCTAGATATGAATATTTCTCAAAGTGAGGTCCAAAAGTCACCTATCAACTGTTCTGTCCACTCACTACTTAATACTTTAAGAGAAAAAAAAAAAAGAGAAAAATCATGTATGCACATTAAAAAGTTTTGAAATATAAGTTTAAAGATGGTTTTCATAGACATTTGGTTATTTTATTAAGTCCTATTATGTTGTTCAAGGCTATAAATACATTTCAAAACTGTACTATCATGTCATCTTAGCCATTAGTCAGTTAATGGTGCAGTTTTACCTCAAATATATAATTTCCTATAATTTTCTTCTATTTTTATCTGTAATATTTTCCTCTTTCTATTGTTAGAATTTGAATTATATAACTTATTCATGAAAAACAGATCTCCAGCTTACAAACATTTATTTAAAGCATAAATGTTGTGATAAAGTAGTAACATAAACCCTACAATGCGTGTTAATGTGAAAAAAAAAATGTAAGTGGGGATCACGACTCCAACGCAAATGTAGAATGTAATCTGTTTGTATTGGGATAGTGTGGTGATTTCATTCCAGCAACCGCAGAAGAAGAAATTGAACATGAAGTAAGACGATAATTATTTTGAAATTTGTATCTTTACCCCGGTGTAATTATAGTCAATGTGTTACATAATGACAACGAAGACTTTGAAACTTTCCTGCAGCTTTCAAACAAAACACAATGACCTTTCTGTTGAACAAATTAAGTTTCTCTAGAAAGCAAAATAATACTTTCCCCATCAAAATTAGTATTTTGTTGCAAACTATGGGAAAGAAGCTAAAATCACAGCAACATAATTTAACTTTGCACTCTATAAAAAAAAAAAAAAAAAAAAAAAAAAAAAAGAATAGGTAAATACTACACTATGACTGAGAGGTTTATAAAACCAGCCACAAGTTTAATGATAAATTTTATGTTCAGAGAGAAAGGATAACGAGCTTTTGGCAACATTGCTGAACCAAATGGGCACTCACTCCTGGTATCTGTCTACACCATGGAAAAGCAGTTACTATCCTGGAATGTGCTAGCAAATATTTTTCTGTAGAACACAATACTCAAGTACAGAATGTAAATCAGCATTTGGTGCACATGTGGTACTTATATGAGGGATTGGTGCACAGCAACTATTTGTCCTGTTTATGATTGGAGGCCCACACTCTAGGAATTTAGATTATTTTTAACTTGCTTAGTGGTTTTCCTGGATTCCCTGATGTAGTCTGGATAAGATGTCCTGGGATGAGGACTGACAGAACACAACCATATGAGTGACAAGGAAATTCTCACAAGACAATTTTGGAGAATCAATAATATGCTTCTTGATACTGATTTGGTGATAAAGGAAGTGGACAAACAATTATGGCCTTGGATCTAAGTCTTTGTAATTTGTTTCCTAGACTTCTAGGACAAGGTTCTGTTTTTCCAAACTAAAATTCACTAGTGGGTATAGGGAAAATAAATCACACAAGTTTTTTTTGAGGGAAAAAGGAATGTTCTATCATATTGACATCGATAATATAAAGATAATTTCTATTTTGTATCATTTGTTCAGGTGACATCCTCAGCAATGTATTTGGTATTCTAAATAGCCTAAGCCCATTACTTTTGGGCAACGAGTTACAAAAATAAAGTGTTTATTCCAAAGATACTTGAATATCTGAAAGAAACATCAAATATTTGCCACAATTCCTAATGATGATCAATTTAATACTGGGCTTCTCAAGCATAGTACAAATAAAGAGTAATCAAAGAAACCAATTGGATGTGAGACTTGGTAAGGCAACCATCATCACGACATTTAAATTATGAATAAAAATGTGAAAATAACAGCTTTCCTATCACTGATATTAAACAATTTAAAAAATATCTTTTATTTTTATTTCAATCTATGTTTAATATTTTTAAAGCATGCCAAAAATGCAGTCATTGATATTAAATGGTAACTATTGTTTGAGAAATCTCAGATAATTTATTTATAATAAATGCTTTGAAACATAAATAGTATAAAGCATGTTACAAATATGCATTACTTACAGTAATATAATTAAATACAGAAGATATGATTTATGATTTAAAACATTTAAAAATGATTAGTTTACATTAACCTTAACCTTTCAGCTTTCAATTTCATATGGCTTTGATACATTTGGCAACTTGTAAAATATAATTTTAGCTCAATTCATTAAAGTATACATGGTGTTGTAATTCTTCTTAAATTGGTAATTTCTTCCCTCAAACAACATTTTCTGCTCTTTGTTTAATTTTTTCCCTCGAATATTTATTTTTTCTTATTTTCTTTTGAAGAATTAAATGCTTTAATTATAATGGAATATATAAAATTTCTAGAAATCTTGGTAATTATTGAAATCTTTGTACTATAAAGAGTATTGGTATTAAGTATTCTGATTTTTTTTTTTTTTTTAATTTTGTAACTCATAGTGTAGTAGGGAAAATGGGATTCAAAGCCTAGTTTTTTTGTTTTGTTTTAATTCCTGAAATCTCATTTCTGCAGATGGTAAGGAAATCAAATCAAATTACATATTATTTGAGTGATGTAAAGTTAATTTGATCATGTTGTTTTACTTATGGAAATGCAGAATCTACCAAAAGTAGCACAATTAGAGCAGGGGCTCCTCAATTCTCTCATATTTGGTTGACTAAGACATGCTTTAATCAAAGAGATAAGTTCCATCAAAGAAGTGTTTGCTTGTTGTTTTGCTGGTTTTTTTTTTTTGTTTTTTTTTCTCCCTCATTTTAATATCTCCTTTCCAGGCCCTCTCTTTCTATAACAAAGTACATTTGACTTTTATTCATTACTTTATTTAAAAAAGTTTTTAGGAGAGAAGAGAAGAAAGAGAAATCATTTATCTTTTATTTTCAAACTATGAAAGATAAAGATGAGACATTCTGAGACACCAATTTTATTAACACCTAGCTTTGAGAAGAGAAGCAAAGAGTGATAATAAGCTGTTTTTTAGAGTATAAATTTGTTTCTGGTTTTGTCATCATTATTATCATCCTGATTTGCAACCTGACTGGTTCAATCATTGAGACCCAGTTTTAACATGATTAACATTTTTGTTCCATTTCTGGAGTAATGTTGGTCCCTAATTTTTGAGAACAGGATAACCTTTTATTGGACTTATGCAAATAAATCATATCTTAATGCCCTTGAAATTGGAGCATCATCCAGGAGAATAAGCTGTAAATCAGAGCAGAAGAAATCGAGGCTATAGTTCCAAATCGTGTATCCGAGATGAACCAAATGCCTTTGTTTTAGAATTTTAATTCATGCTACATTTTTCTTTCTTTTCGACTGGTGCTTTCATCTTAAAATGACAGAGATTTTTTTGAGTACTAAATTGCTATTGCATAATTTTCTTATCTCTCTCTCATCTATATGCTGTGTTTGATTGAGTTCAGATTTTGTGAAGAATGTTTTACATAGAAAATATTGAAATATGGGGAAACATTATTTCAACCTGAAGGAAAGGGTGTGTGTGTGTGTGTGTGTGTGTGTGTGTGTGTGTGTGTGTGTGTAAAATAGTTGTAGCATCTGATATTCCCCTCCTCATTCAGGGCCTTTGTTTTTCTTTTCTTTTCTTTTTTTTTTTTTAATGAAAGGAATAAATATCACTTCAACAGTTCCCTCCCCTCCCCTGATTCTTTCTAGCAATCTGTATGTAACATTTTATCCCCTTTTATTCCTCAAAACTATTTTTATGTTATATATTTTTTCATAGTGCAAAGAGGTTGAAACCACCTCTAGAACATGTATCCAGTGGTGACATAAGCAAAGTCATTGTCTCCATCTAAATAACCTGAAATGGCTCCACATTATGTCCATTCCCATGGAAATTATTTTAACTGCCAAGATAAATAACTTGAGATATGAACTCACTAAGAAATACTATACAACAATAAGAATAATTACACACAACAATTTAGACCTCTCTCACAAGTACAATGTTGAATGAATGAAATCAGATATCAAAAAGCACACATTGAATGATTCTAATTACATGAAATCTCATAACAAGTAAAATTTATGTGGTCAGAAATCAAAACTAAACTGTATAGGGGGACTTTTGGGGCACTAGTCATGTACTGTTTCTTGAACTGGGTGCTGGTTACAAGAGTGTGCTCAGCTTGTGAAAATCCTTGTAGCTGTATACTTATTTGTACTTTTCTATAAGTATATTATACTTCCACAAAAAGTTAAAAAGGATTTACTCTGACTGTGAGCAATGAGGATTATGAGAGTTATAACGGCACTCTTGTTGAGAGTGCATAGCCACTTTAGTCACAGTTGCCCGTCTTCATGGAGGTTCAATAGAATATACCCTACTTCACTCCAAACAATTTGCTTTCTTGATTTGTCCTTACTTCTACATCTGGCCATGAAGAACCCTGTTTTGCCCTGGTGAGTTCAGAACTTTCTACCAGCAGCATTTCCCCAGCCCAAAGCAAACATCCTTAGAACATATGAAAAAACAATATGGCCCCCAATCTCCACATAGATACAAATTTAGACACTCTTCCACTCAGTTTCCTCATTCCTCAACTTCACTTGGAGTCATGACTAGAAGAATCATGCATAGGAACGGAACCTTTCTATAGAGTTGCCAATGACAAATATATTGTTCTTCGAGGTGGGGTAGCTTGACTGGAGAGAAGCAGAAGATGAGCAAGAAAGTTGAGCCAACTTTCAATGTTAACCCCTCTCCCCACCCCCACAGTAGTCTTCCCTTTTTTGTAGTTTTGTTTTCTATGGTTTCAGTTATCCAGTTAGGTCAGTGGTGGTCTGAAAATACTAAATGGAAATTACAGCATATCCACTCTGTGTACACTTCCCACACATTAGTCACTCTGTAGCCACCTAGGTTATCAGATTGACTGTCAGTATCATGGTGCTTGTGTTCAGTAACCATTATAGTAATCCTCATTCACCTCCTTTCATCTTTTTTGTTTTGTTTGTTTAGTTTGTTTATTTATTTATTTATTTATTTATTTTTGATTCCACATATAAGTAAAATAAAATTGTATATCGCTTTCTCTGTCTGACATAGTCCAATAACACAATACCCTCCGGGTCCATCCATGCCACCCCAGATGGCAAGAACTCATTCCCTTCCCTAGATGAGCAATATTCCACTTTATATGTGTACCACCACGTCTTTGTCCACTCTTCTATTTACAGACACCCAGGCTGCCTCCACATCTCGGCAACTGTAAACAATACTGCAATGAATGGATGCATGCATGCATCCCCTTGAAGGAGCATTTTGGGTTTTTTTCAGATAAACACCCAGAAGTGGGATTACTGGGTCCGTCTTTGTCTCTTGTTATAGATTTGTTTAAAAATCAATTTTGTCTGGTATAAGTATTTCTACTCCAGATTTTTTTTTCTTTCTTCATTTCCACTTGCATAAAATATCTTTTTCCAGCAATTTACATTCAGTGTGTGTGTATCTTTCAATCTGAAGTGAGTCTTGCAGGAAGCATATGTAAAGGTTTTGTTTTCTTATCCATTCAGCCACAGCTATGTCTTTTAATTGAAGCATTTAACCCATTTATATTAAAAGTAATTCTTGATATATATGTAGCTATTACCATTTTATTATTCATATATATAATTTTTTTTTAATTATTTTTTTTTCATCTTAAAGTTAAGTCCCTCTAACAATCCTGGTAATAGTGGTTGGGTGGTGATGAATTCTTTTAGCATTTTCTTGCCTGGGAAGCTCTTTATCTCTCCTTCAATTCTAAATGATATCTTTGCTGGATAGAGTAATCTTGGTTGTAGGTCCTTGCTTTTCATAACTTTGAATATTTTGTGCCAATCCCTTCTGGGGGGAAATCTGTTGACAGTCTTATGGGAGCTCCCTTGTAAATAACTAGTTGCCTTTCTCTTACTGTTTTTAATATTCTCTTTTTTGTCTTTAACCTTTGCATTTTAATTATAATGTGTCATGGTGGGGTCTGTTTGGGTGCATCTTGTTTGGGATTCTCCAAGCTTCCTGGACTTGTATGTCTCTTTCCTTCATCAGGTTAGGAAAGTTTTCAGTCTGCATTTCTTCAAATATGCTTTCAATCCATTACTTTCTCTCTTCTCCTTCTGGTAACCCTCTGATGTGAATGTTGTTACTCTTCATGTTGTCCCAGAGGTCTCTTAAACTATCCTCATTTTTTAAAATTCTTTTCTTCCTTTTGCTTTTCCAATTGGGTGCTTTATGCTACCTTGTCTTTCAAATTGCTGATTTGATCTTCTGCTTTATCTAGTCAGCTGATGATTCCTTCTAGTGCAGTCTTTATTTTATTTGTGTATTCTTCACTTCTCACTGGTTATTTTTTTATGCCTTCTATCTCTTTGTTGAAGATCTCACTAAGTCCTTGATTATCCTTATAACCATTGTTTTGAACTCTGTCTCTGGTAGGTTGCTTGTCTCCATTTTGTTTAGTTCTTTTTCTGGAGTTTTCTCCTGTTCTTTTATTTGGGATGTATTTCTTTGTTTCCTCATTTTGACTGTCTCTGTGTGTGTATGTTCCTTTTTTTCTTTTGCTTTTGTTTTGTTTTTAGTAAGTAGATCTCCTATGCCTCCCAGTATTGGCCAGGTGACCCCATGTAGTAGGTGCCCTGTGGGGCCCAGTGGCATAGTCTCCCTGGTCACCTGCACTGAGTGCTCCAGGAGTATCTCTTGTATAGGTTGTGTGTGCCCTCCTATTATAGTTGAGCTTTGGTTATTATTGGCACATTAGTGGGTGGGACTGATCTTGAGGCTGACTGCCTGTGGGGCTTGGCCACATCCACAGCTTACGGGCTGCTGTGCAGGGGAAGGATTCCCCCCATTGGGCGCTGGTGCCTGTTTGGACTGCGCTTTGGGTGTGCCACTTGTGGGGCTAATTAGGCAGTACTCTGCTGTGGTCTGAAGCCAAACTCCAAGTATGTTGGTTCTGGGACCTCTTACGAGAGGTTCTGGTGCAGGCTTAGGTCAGCCACTGCTTATAATCATCCAGGGACTATCTGTTAGAAGCTACAAAGCGATCCGTGGTTGTTCATTGCCTGTGCTAATCTTGGAGGCACCTGGGAAAGGCCTCGTTGTGAACTGAGGACAGCTGCCACCAGTACCAGGCCTGCGGTAGCTCTGCAAAAAGCCAGGATACCCCGAGGTCTACTGCTTCCTGCTAGCTCCCTTAAGGTTCAGCCACTGATAGAGCCTTGTGCAGTATGTAAGTTGGGTGGGATGGGGTCTCAGGAGTCTTTTAGATTGGGAAGAAATGTGTTCACCAGGTTAAAGTAGATTATGCTTTGGTGTCAGTGCTGAGCCTGGAGTATGGTATTTTGTTATAGTTGTTTATGATATTATTAGGTATTGCTATTAATCTGTTACTGTACCTAATTTATAAATTAAACTTTACCTTAGACATGTATGTGTAGGAAAAAACATCATATATGTAGAGGTTAGTGCTATCTGCATTTTCAGGCCTCTACTGAACATTTTGGAACATATGCTTCATGCATAAGGAGGGAGTACTAAACCGACTTTGTGCAAATGAGTCTCATGACCTTATTTCACTTTCAAGACAGAGTAAACTATACTCTCTCAAAAGAGAAGTCTTAGACTGGAAAGAGTTCACTGTTCTTAGAAATCTTAAAGTGAATGTTAGCTTGAGTGAGTCAAGATGGTATCATGGGAAAAAGTATGCAATCTGTAGCTACTCCTTGGGGTAAATAATGGCTGAAACATAGGCTGAATAATTTGAAAATCTCTATTATTCTGTTTCTTCAATTAAAAAAAATAAAATAAGATAAATAAATAAATAAATAAATAAATAAATAAATGGATAATAATGGTACCCACTTTGCTTAGGGTGGTGGGGGACATACTAAGTTCTTAAAAATGATAACTGTTATTAGTACGTAGAGTCTTACATTGACAGAAGGTAATTGGGTGATTCATATAATTTGTCTAATCTGATCATGTCAGGATTCCACAGAAAATTCTTCAAACTCCCATAGATTTTAGAGTGCAGTTCAGTCTCCCATGCAGCTTCTTATAACCAGACCCTGGCCTCTTCTCCAGTCTCATCTCACATTGCTCTCACTCTTGTCCTTTATACTACAGCAGGGGCCACAGGCTTGAAGCATCCTAACAGAATGTCTGATTCTCTACATTTTACTTATTTTTTCTCCTCTGCCTGAACTGCCCACTCTGGTCCTCTTTACCTGCTAAACACCTCTCTTCCTTTCTTGGGAAATCATCTTCTTCAGGAACTTATTTTAATTATTCCTACTGACTCCAGACTTTCCTCCTCGGAGGTTCCACAGTACCAGAGAAAACTCTCTTTTGTCTATCACATGTCTCTATTAAACCAGGAGCTACCTGTGTATAGAAATAGTGATTTCATCATTATGGAATCGCCAATGTCTAAAACAACTCTTGTCATTGATTTGTTGAATGAATGAATGAACAAATTAATAATAGTAAAATCAGACATATATGGTGATTATCCTTAAGACTGCAATCACCATGTTAATATCCAACATCTCTATTTAAAAAAACAAGGAATACTTTAAAAATAAATTTAAAACAGGTAAAACACAAAGGCACAATATATGAAATAAATAATTGATTAGCTGAATGAACTTCATTAAAATTAAAAGTATCCTGCTCTGTGAAAGACAATATAAAGTGAATTAGAAGAAAAGCCACAAAATTGGAAAAAAAAAATATTTGCAAAGTCACATCTGATAAAGGGCTCCTATCCAAAATGTATAACTCTTAAAACTCAATGATAAGAAAGCAAAGAACCCAATTTAAAAATGGGCCAAAGACCTTAACAAACACCTCACCAAAGAAGGTGCACAGATGGAAAATGAGGATATGAAAAGTTGTTCTGCATCATTATATCATCAGGGAAATGCAAATTAAAACAAGATGCCACTATACACCTATTAGAATGACCAAAGTCTAGAATATTGACACCACCAGATGCTGACAAGGATGTGGACCAACAGGAGGAGATCTCATTGATTGCTGGTGGGAATGGGAATGTAAAATGATACAGCAACTTGGAAGACAGTTTGGTGGTTTCTCACAAAAATAAACATACTCATCATAAATGCAGCAATTGTGGTCCTTGGTATTTACCCAAAAGAGCTGAAAACTTATGTCTACACAATAACTTGCACAATATCTTGCACAATATCTATAGCAGTTTTCATTTATAATTGCCAAAACTTGGAAACAACCAAGATGTCCTTCAGTAAATGAATGAATAAACCATGGTACATCCAGACAATGGAATATTATCCAACGCTAAAAAGAAATGAGCTATCAAGTCATGAAAACACATGTAGGAACATTGACGCATATTACAAAGTGAAAGAAGCCAATTTGAAAAGGTCTTATATTGCATGATTTCAAATATATGACATTCTAGAAAATGAGAAACTATGGTGACAGTAAAAAGATAAGTATTTGTCAGGGGTTGTGGGTTGAAGGAGATGAATAGGCAGAATACAGAGGATTTTTAGGGTAGTGAAACTCCTCTGTATAATAGTATAAAAATGAATATATGTCATTATATAGTTGTCTAAATCCATTGAATGAAAAAAACCAACAGTCGACTCTGATATAAACTATGGACTTTGGGTGATTATGATGTGTCCATGTAGGTTCATTATTTGGAGAAAATGTACCATTCTGGTGCAGGATGTTGATAATGGGGGAGGTTATACATATGTAGGAATAAGGGGTATTTGGGAAATCTCTGTACCTTTTTCTTAAATTTGCTGTAAACTTAAAACTGCTTTAAAAATAGTTTGTTTTTTAAAAATGAAACTACCCAATGGCTGTGTTTTTTTTTTGTTTGTTTGTTTGTTTTTTGTTTGTTTGTTGTTGTTTTTTTTTTGTGTGTGTGTGTGAGTTACTAGCAATG
Source organism: Rhinolophus sinicus (assembly GCF_057876585.1). NCBI lineage: Eukaryota > Metazoa > Chordata > Mammalia > Chiroptera > Rhinolophidae > Rhinolophus > Rhinolophus sinicus. The sequence goes on from NC_142513.1 coordinate 35,722,186, forward strand.
CTAGTCTCTTCTGAGTCAGACATCCTGGACTATGGCTTTTGAATAATGCATATTCTTGCCACAGGTGGTGAGGTATAGGTAGTATTTGCTGCTTAGATGAAGTTTCATGATGCTGGTCATCACCAAAGTGAAATAAAATCTAAGCTGTAACCCTTTCCTTTTTTGGAAATCTGCCATTTCCTTACTTCTCAGCTTCACTTTGAGATGTGTCTAAGGAGGTGATGGAAGGAATATGAAGAATTAGGCAATAGAAGTTCTGGGTTGGAGGATTGCTTTCCATGATAACAATGCCTTGACTTTTATTTCCAAAGTTGGCTCTCAGAGTAATTCCACTAATTTATCACTCAACTTTCCATTTTACTATGATTGGGGCCATCAGTGACATAGAGAAAAACTGCAATAATGTCAACTTATTACTTTTAGCTTAGTAATAGGAGCAGTAGCTTTCTCAGTGGTATCCATTTTTTTTTCTTCAGTTTTCTCTTTAGGGAAGATTGATCCATTAACTCATGATTAATATCATGCATCCCTTCAAATCACCTGAATTTAAGACACTTTCCAACATAATCTACAGTGTTTTGCACCTTCATGTCAATTACCCGAGCAACTCTTTCTATGAAATTCCTTTCCCTAAGTCTATCTTATATAGAATTGCTAGAATAACCATTCTGAGCTTGCAGGATTCATTTTATCTTCCTCCTTTTTCCAGGAGAGAGGAATGAGGAGTGCCTGGGAGAAAGAAGGGAAGGCCGAGGGTCTTTACAGGAAAATAAGCAGCTTCCTACTCACCTACTTCCCCCATCACCCCACTCCTGCCTTCCCCTTAGCAGAACTTTGGTAAACCTAGATTTGATTCAATAGCAATGTTAGCTAAGTTACTTATACAACTCTCTCTCTCTCTCTCTCTCTCTCTCTCTCTCTCTCTCTCTCTCTCTCTCTCTCTCTTTCTGCTAATTTTATCTTGCCCCTAGCAGGAGAATTGAATTTAAAAAGTAAAATAACAAAACACCCATCATTAATCTGTGTCAGATGAACGTTATTCTGTTGTGAGTCTTGTATGATTACAACACAACACTGGTCAAATAGATTGCAACTTCCTAGTCCACTATTTATGTGTCACCATTATTTGGTCAAAATTTTAAAAGGTCATTGTGAACCTGTTGTGTCTATATGGTTAGCATTGGATTCTTTAGTTTTGTGAGTGTGTGTTTTGATTATTTGCTCCTTATTTTTACAATTAGTCAGTGTTGAACAGGAACATCCAAGTTAGTGTCCTGTATGTTTTTTCTTTTGTTCCCTAATCCACTTTTCACCTCTTTGACACTCAGTTCTGTCCCCCAGGAGGTTGATCTCTAAGGGACTGTATCATCTGGGCTACCTCAGCCACTGGTGAGCACCACAGGAGATCTGAGCACAGGACAAGAAAGAAGTCAAGATGTTTATTATTATATCTGTGGATGCAGGTTAGCATTCCTTTACAGAAACAGCCCTTTCCCACAGTTATAATTGTCTCTGGGTTCTAATAACCATTTTCTCCCCTTGTCTCTTCAGACCTAATGGTAGTAAAGGCTCCCCTCTGGTATAAGTCTCTGGGTACTATATCATCCCACCTTTAAAAATAGCACTTTCATTGAATTCTCTTCAGTTACCACTTGAAGCATGGCAACTCTGTCTATTCCCCCATAATACTTCCCATTATGAACACAATGTACAATTCCAATTAAGATATGAACGCAGATGTTTCATCATTTTATAATGATTCACACTATGATCCCTTGGCAGTGACATCAAATAGAAGATATTGTTCACCTTTGTGAAAATGGTTTCAAGTTGATTTTGAAATATGTGGCTATTAATTTTCAGGTTTTCTTTCTATAACTCTCCAACCAGGCACATTTTCTTTTTTTATTTTATTAAATTTATTGGGGTGACATTGGTTAATAAGATTATATATGTTTCAAGTATAAAATTCTATAATACATCATCTGTATATTGCATTGTATGTTCACCACCCAAAGTAGTCTCCTTCCATCACTATATATGAGGTCAGACGATTACATTCTCAAAGTCATCCTAGAAAAAGTGATACATACCTCATTGCTGAATATCACTAGTGTCACTTTTGAAATACTCCCCTTAGGGAGCTGTGCACTGATACCAGTGCCTGGTTCACCATTCAAAGCAATTTTGGAACTCTTTTTCTGGAATGGCCATCAGACCTGTCATCGTATTACCCTTGATGTCCTGAATGTCATCATCATGTCTTCCTTTCAATATTTCCTTTATCTTTGAGTAACGAAAGAAGTCATTGGAGGTCAGATCAGGTAAGTATGGAGGGTGTTCCAATACAGTTATTTGTTTACTGGCTAAGAACTCCCTCAGAGACAGTGTCATGTGAGCTGGTGCATTGTCGTGATGCACAAGCCATGAATTGTTGACGAAAAGTTCAGGTCGTTTTCGTTTAACGTTTTCACGCAGACTTTTTAGCACTTCCAAATACTAAAGTTGGTTAACTGTTTGTCCAGTTTGTACAAACTCATATAGAATAATCCCTCTGATATAAAGAAAGCTTAGCACTATAGTTTTGATTGTTGATTTGGACTGACGGAACTTTTTTGGTCATGGAGTATTGGCTGACTTCCATTGTGTATTTTGATGTTTTGTTTCAGAGTCATATTGGTACACCCATGTTTCCTCACCCATGATAACATGGCCCACAACATCATCTTGTTTCTCCAAAAGGTCTTGGCAAACTTTGACTTTCCTTTGCTTTTGTTCATTGGTGAACTCCTTTGGCACCATTTTTCACACACCTTTCTCATGCCAAGATTTTCAGTTCAGATTTTCCTAACTGTTTCTCTGTCAATGTTTACTTGGTTTGTTATGTTTCTCACAGTCAACCAAAGATTTTGACGCACAATTCAACTAATTTTTGCAATGTTTTTGTCGGTTCTGCTCGTTACTGGCTACCCTGAAGTCTCTTTATCAGTGACGCATTCTCTCAAGTCAGAAAAAGGTTTAATCCATTTGTGCACTGCTGTTTTCTTCATGGCATTATCCTCATAAATTTGGACTAACATGTCCCTGATTTCACTTCCACTCTTGCCAATATTAACAAGCAATTTAATGTTTGTTTGTTTCTCTAATTCAAGCTCAGACATTCTCACGATGGCACACAAAAACACACAACAAGAATAATGAAGGCCACTCAGCAAGACACCACCGTAAGTCGACAGGAACACAACCTGAGGCACTGATATACCAAGGTTATGAAACCTAAATGAGCTGTCTGTACAGTGCTGCTAATGTAAGTGCATGGTGGCAAATTTACGAACGTAATTGTCAGACCTTGTATTTGACCCCCTTAGCCCTCTTCTATCTATCCCTACTCCCCTTTCCCTTTGGTAGCAATCATACTATTGTCTGTGTTTATGAGTTTTCGTTTGTTTGTTTGTCTTGTTTGTCCATTTGTTGCTTTCTGTTTTATATCCCACATGAGTGAAATCATATGGTTCTTGACTTTTTCCATTTGACTTATTTTGCTTGGAACATTTTTGTTAAAAGTATTTCAAATTGTGAGACAATATTTATCATCATACTAATAGTAGCAGTAATAATTAATAATAATAATAACAGTAACCAGCATTTATGTATCTTGACACATGTTTTTACACAGGTATTTTCCATTTTATCCCTTCAAAAAACTCATGTGATAGATACTTTTTTTTCTCCCTGATTTCATAGATGGGAAAATTGAGTTCCACAGAGAGACTATGTCCTCCTCATACACCTCAAACTTTAGTGAAAGGTAGGATAAATTCAAAGAGAGTCAAGCACAAATCTTTCAACTCTTTCAGAGCAGAAAAATATGCCATGGTTAAAATAGAGAGATTAGAAAGTCAATGATATAACCTTCAATTTACATGTGTGTTAAGTTCATTTTAATAAATGTCCTTTGTTCTTGGTCATCTGTTTGCAATGCAAATGGAAATCTTATACTCAGTTCCTGCAATATTAGTTATTTTTTAAAGGACAGCAGCTAGTTTCTACGTTTACCTGTGAATCTGTAATTTATGAAATCCTATGATAATTAACTTGTTGAGCAGACTGCAAAATAGACACTAATGGAATATAAAGTGATTCAAGAGCTCAGACTTCTCACTTATAGGATGACAAGGACTTGTATATTTAATTCACATTTACCAGCAGGAAATCTGAAGATGTTGACTATAGTTTTTTTCTTTTCTTACCTCTCTTTCTTGATAATCTAATGTATCTTTCTCCCTCAAATGCATAGGCCACTGTCTGCAATATATTCTTGTTTGCTGCTCACAAAGTTAAAAAGGAAATTTCCTTTTCTTATTTACTATATGTTTGTATAGAGATTAAACATAACATTCAAGTTGTGATTATAAGATAAAATTTGAGGATTTGAAACTTTATTAATCAAAGGACACAACAAGAATCTTCTCAAGAATCTTTATTGCCTTTTCTCTCTTATTTTTCATAAAACAAAAAAGGTAAAGCCTTGGGAAAATTGTGTCTTTTGTTATATTATTAAAATACTGTTTTGGGGTTTTTTTGCCGTGATTTTGGTTCATTCTTTGGCTTTCCTTCTATCTTTATGTATAATCACAGTTTTATCAGACTTATGATTTTCTGGAAATTTTATTGAAGTAAGAGTTCAATCAAAAAAACTCTTTAGGGTCTTATATCTTGGTTTTTAAAGATATGTATCTCTATTAGTTGATGTAGAAGTTTATTGATAGAAATGCTCTTTGACAGAGGATAAATTAAGGGTTATTTTGTAATTCATGTTTTTTGTGGAGATAAAAGGAAAAATGTGGTTTATTCTTTGGAAAACCAAATGGAAGAAGAAGCCAATCCTTTCTTTTACAAAGTCTAATTATATAATGAGATTGACTGATTGGTATGGGATAATGAGTTATAGCTGCCATGTAAGTCACTGAGTGGTCCAGTTTCCCTGTCCTAAGAGAGTTTATAATCTAGTAGAGGAGTTATCACACACACACACACACACACACACACACACACACACACACACACACACTGGATATCCTGGTAAATTTTTAACTGCATTTTAGAAACAAGTGGAGTGCTGTAATATTTTGGCAGGGTGTTTAGAATGGGGTGCCTGGAAAAAGATGGGAAGGGATGATACGGAGGCTCTTGTAGTTGTCCGTGGTAGCAGTATGGAAAACTTCCAAGTTGGACACTGTGAGATGATAGAGACAGGACCCATGGGAGAGAAATGGCAGATCTTAGTGATTGAGGAAGAAACAACAGATGACAATTGCAAGGTTTCATTTTGACAGAAACGGATTCAGAGGAAGGGAAGGGCGTTAGAGATGGGAGACTGAGGAAAGGTCTACATGTAAATCTGTCCATGTTTCTATGTCCATGTCAATATAAGCACAAACATATTTTGTATTTCTCTTCATTTATCTGCATTAGAGGCAGTAGATCATGGTGGATAAGACCTAATCATATGGGTTGCAATTCTAGTTCCACTAGTAACTAATCTGTTTAACTTCCTTTTGCCTCAGTATCTTCATATGTTGAATGGAGAAGCTATATATCTATCTCACAAGAATCTTGTGAAAATTAAAAGGGTAAATATATATAAAGAGAACCTGGCTATAGCAAATGCTGTAGAAACATTACCTGCTATCTATGTCTATAAACCTCTGTGTGCCTTTAACAATCTGTTTGAACTTGGGGCACAGTATTATTTAATTTCTTTAGGCATCAATTTTTTAATGGATACACTGAATTTCTATTAGAAAAATCTAATGTTATTTGTTGTACAACCACATTTATTCAACAAATAAATATTGAATACCTACTATGTGCTAGGCAATGAGTGTATGGTGGAGAACAAAACAGACATGCACACTACTCACTTGGGCCTTTTGATCTGGGGGGGACGGAGAGAAAGAAAGGAAAACATATTAAACAGATAAAGAGAAAATGATAATTACGAGGTCAGACAATTCTGTTCAAGAACTCATCCTAGAAAAAGTGCTATATACCCCATTCCTGAATGTTACTATGGTGACCTTTGCAGTACTCTCCTTGGTAAGCTATGCACGCATGCCAGCACCTAGTCCACCCTTCAAAGCAATTTGGGAACTCTTTTTCTGGAATGGCCATAAGAGCTGTCATCGTATTACCCTTGATGTCTTGAATGTCATCGAAATGTCTTCCTTTCAATATTTCCTTTATCTTTGGGTAAAGAAAGAAGTCATTTGCGGCCAGATCAGTTGAGTAGGGAGGGTGTTCCAATACAGTTATTTGTTTACTGGCTAAAAACTCCCTCACGCACAGTGCTATGTGAGCTGGTGTATTGTCATAATGCACGAGCCATGAATTGTTGGCAAACAGCTCAAGTCGTTTTTGCCTACGTTTTTCACTCAACCTTTTCAGCGCTTCCAAATACTAAACTTGGTTAACTGTTTATCCAGTTGGTACAAATTCATAATGAATAATCCTTCTGATATCAAAAAAGATTAGCAACATCATTGCAACAAGTTTGTGAACTTATTTGTCAGCCCTCGTATACAATAAATACACAACTACTATCTATTCTAGATGGTAAGGAAGTTAACAGAAATGTATGAGAGAATATCAGAGAGGTACCACGCTGGGGACTAGTACTCTTAGAGGGACTGGGAGGAGGTAGGTGCTGGCAATCAGATAAATTTTTCCTATGGAGATTATGTTTGACTTGCTTAAGGTTGTAAAACGAGTGAGCCAGGCAAAGAGTGGGAAAAGATAGGAATTCCAGGCAGTGGGAGCAGCACAGAAAGGGGAGGAATTAATCAAAGCAATGAAAATAAGGCCAAGTGTTGTAGGGCAGAAAGTGAAAGGAATGCTGTGAAATGAGAATGATGAAACTTTGGCTGGACATTACTCAACAATATCTTTTCAGTGAAGTTCAGGGTGAACGTATATTCCAAAACCAATTGGAACCACTGCAGAGTTTCAGATTTTTGTTTTAGATGAAGGAAAAATAATATTAAACAGATTTTTATATAATAAACACTTTAAACATACGTAGATATCTATAGGCATGTACTTATATGTCATTACTCATTAGTACTTTTAATTTAATTTTTTAAAAGATTTTTATTAAAATGTAGCTAATATACAATATTATACTAGTTGCAACACTACACACCTGGCACTATACAGAATTATTACGTTATTGATTATACTCCTTATGCTAAAGATGTGATCACCATGATAAGTCCAGCAACCATCTGACACTGTACCTTGCTTTATAATATTATTGACTATATTCTCTATGCTGTATATTTCATCCCCAAGACTTACTTGTTTTACACCTGGAACTTTGAACCTCTTATTCCCCTTCACCTTACACCCTTTTTTAATTTTTTCAATTACAGTTTACATTCATTATATTTTATATTAATTTCAGGTGCATAGCATTGTGGTTAGACGTTTATATAATTTAGGAAGTGATCCTCCTGATTAGTACCCACCTGGCACTATACATAGTTATTATCATATTATTGATTATATTTTCTGTGTTTTACTTTACATCCCCATGACTATTTTATAACTACCAGTTTGTATTTCTTAATCCCTTTATCTGTTTTACCCTGACCCCAATCCCCCTATCACCCATATAGATCTAGTACCCATGTGACACCATACATAGTTATTACAATATTATTCACTATATTCCTTTGCTATATCCTACATCACCATGACTACTGTGTAACAACCAACCTGTACTTCTTAATCCCTTCTCCTTTTTCATCCCCAACACCCCTGCCATCAAATTGTTCTCTATATCTATGAGTTTGTTTCTGTTTCATTTGTTTATTTATTTTGTTCTTTAGATTCCACTTATAATTGAAATCATATAACATTTGTCTGTCACTGTCGGACTTATTACACTCAGCACAATATACTCTAGGTTGTGGCAGATAGCAAGATTTTGTCCTTTTTTATGGCTGAGTGATATATATATATATATATATATATATATATATATATATATATATATATATATATATATATATATATATATAGTGGGGGCAGAGCCCCAGAAAGAAGTTTCCAGGCTCTCGGCCTCACATAGACAGGTGCTGGCTCAGGTAGTAAATGGCCATCAACTGTGATTGCTTGGCCATCAGCTGTGGCTACTTGGCCGTCAGCTGTAACCGGTGAGCCATTGGCCACTAATATAACTGCTGTGGCTACGCTAGCAAAAAGAAAAGAGGAGAAAAGAAGAGAGAATGGGGCTAGCAAGAAGATGGCGGCTGGGCTGGCAAGCGTGGATGGCGGTTTGCGGACAGTGTGCATCCAGCCTCCAGTGAGAGTATAGTGCCGCCAGAGAGAATATAGTGGTATGACTCCCCTACCTATGGCTCCGTGGGTGTTCCTTTTTGGCCTCACCATATCCTGCGTTCTTATGTGGGGAGCGGGAGCAGAGACCCCGCAGGCCTCCCTGCACGACATATATATATATATATATATATATATATATATATATATATATATATATACACACACACACATACATACCACTTCTTTATCTATTCATCCATTCAGGGACACCTGGGTTGCCTTCATATCTTGGTTTATGTAAATAATACTGCGATGAACATATGAATAAGCACATCCCCTCAAGTAGTGTTTTGGGTTTATTCAGATAAATACTCAGAAGTGGGATTACTAGGTCTTTCTTTGTCCCTTGTTATAGTCTTTGTTTTAAAGTCTATTTTGTCTAGTATAAATATTGCTACCCCAGCTGTTTTGCATGTCTGTTTGTTTCCATTTTCATGAGATATCTCTTTTCATCCCTTTACTTTCAGTATTTGTGTGTCTTTCAATCTGAAATGAGTCTCTTGTAGGCAACATATGTAAGGGGCTTCTTTTCCTATCCATTCAGGCTCCTGTATCTTTTTATTGGAGCATTTAATCCATTTATATTGAAAGTAAAAATGTTGATAGGTATGTAGTTATTGCTACTTTATTATTCATATTTTTTATTTTATTTTCATCTGAAAGAAGTTCCTCTAACATTCTTTATAATACTGGTTTGATGGTGATGAATTCCTTTAGATTTTTCTTTTCTGGGAGGCTCTTTCCTGTGATTCTAAATGATAGCTTTGCTGGGTAGAGTAATTGTAGTTATAGGTCCTTGCTTTTCATCACTTTGAATATTTCATGCCAATCCCTTCTGGCCTGCATTGATTCTGTTGGGAAATCAACCGACAATCTTATTGTTAGCTGTCCTGTGGGTAACTAACTTGTTTTTTCTCTTGCTGTTTTTAAGATTCTCTCTTTGTCTTTAACATTTGGCTTTTTAATTATGATGTGTCTTGGTGTGGACCTTTTTGGTTCATCTTGTTTTTGACTCTGTTGTTCCTGGATGTATATATATTTCCTTCACCAGGTTAGGGAAGTTTTCTTATTTCTTCAAATGGGTTTTCAATTCCTTACTCTCTCTCTTCTACTTCTGGTACCTCTATAATGCAAATGTTGGTACGCTTGATATTGTCCCACAGGCCCCTTAAACTCTCCTCATTTTTTTTTTTTAAGTTCTGATTGGGTGTTTTTTGCTACCTTGTCTTCTAAATTGTTGATTTGATCTTCTGCTTCATCTAATCTATTATTGATTCCCTGTAATGTTTTCTTCATTTCCGTTATTGTGTTCTTTATTTATGATTAGTTCTTCTTTATGTTTTCTATCTCCACTTTTATGTTTCCCATCTCTTTGTTGATGTTCTCCCTGAGATCATTGAGCATCCTTATAGCCAGTGTTTGGAATTCTGTGTCTAGTAGATGGCTTGTCTCTGATTTGTTTAGTTCTGTTCTTTTTATTTGGGACATGTTTCTTTGTCTTCCGATTTTGGCTGCCTCCCTTTGTTTGTTTCTATGTATTAGGTAGGGCTGCCCTGCCTCCCAGTCTTAGTAGAGTGTCCTTATGTAGTAGGTGTGCTGTGAGGCTCAATGGTGCAGTCTGTCTGGTCACCTTGGCCACACACTCCAGGTGTTTCCTTTGTGTGGTTTGTGTGTCCCCTCCTCTTGTAGTTGAACCTTGGTTGCTGTTTGCATATCAATGGGAGGAGTTGACCTTCAGGCTTAGTTGTTGTGAGGACTGGCCGTGACTACAGTGGAGGAGTTGTGGTACAGGGGCTGACCCTACAAAGCAAGCTCTCCCTCATCAGGACTCTGGTGCCTGCCCTGTCTGCCCCTTTGGTGTGTCATCCTGGGAGGGGGCTGGATGATTCTCCAGTTTTTTTCAAAGCTGGCCACTTGGGGCACCAGCCCTAGGGCCACCTAAGAGGGGATCTGCTGCAGGTGAAGATCAGCTGCAGTCTATGCCTCAACTGCAGCCACCTGGCAAGAGGCACAAAACAATCTGCAAATGGCCCCCACCTGTTCTGTGTCTAAAACTGTCTCAAGAGGTCAAGTCGAAAACTAAGGCCAGCTGCTGGTAGTGCCAGGCTTAGGGCTGCTCAGCCAGAGGTACAGGGCACACTCAAGCCAGATGTTGCTTGTCTGCATTCTGGGAACCTTTGAGATACCCTAGGAAAATGTAGTGTGAGGCAAGTTAGGCAGTTTGTACAAAAAAGCCACTGGAAGCATCTTGGGTGTACCTTAAATTTGGGTAGTGTCTCAGAATCACCAGGGCTTGGTGAACAAATGGTGTCAGCCAGCTTGATAGAGACTCATATATTATAGCTGCCTACATCTGCATGCCTTGAAGGGGGAGGGCTCAACAAAGGAATAGTGGCTTCCACCAGCTACTCCATCTGGGAGAAAACTGCTCCTGTAGCCCTCGTCCTGAAGCCAGACAACTCAGAATCCCCCCCATATGTGTGGTTGTCTCTCCAGCTGCTGTCCCAGTACTGGACCTCAGAGCCATTGATTCCATCAGTGAGTAAGTCTGTTTGTGGTCCCTTTAAGAGGAGCTCCTGGGACTCCAGCTGCCTCCCCATCTCATTCAGCTGGTTTTCATAACCAAAAATTGTGGGGACTTCTCTCCCTGGCACTGGAACCCTGGGCTGGAGAGCCTGGTCTTGTTCTGGGACCTCTTACCCCTTTGGAGGGGTGGGGACCTGTGAAGCCAAGACATCCCTCATGATTTTTAATGGTCACATGCAGGTGTGGGACCAGCCCATTCCACGTCTCTGCCCCTCCTACCAGTCTCGAGGTGCCTTCTTCTGCATGTCCTTAATTGTAGGGCTTCAGTTCATCAAGATTTCAGGAGATTCTCAATGATGATTGTTTTGTAATTAGTTGTAATTTTGAGGTGGTTGTGAAAGAAGGTAAGCACAGTGTTTAACTACTCCTCCATCTTGACTCAAAACCCAGTATCTTTAATTTGAATTTAAACTTCCTCACTCAGCATCAAACATGCATTGGTCTTGAACATTTGAAATTAATTCACTTTTTTAGTATTATGGGCCATTGAAAGTTTTTTCATTTCAAAAAAGGCCTTGAGACAGTAATGGTGCTAAATGAAAATTGAGGAAGTATGTAGCTTTCTATCCCTCTACATTTCAATCACCCCTTTTCCAATATATTAACACAATCTAAGTTATACTATGTAATTGTGATGTAAATGACATCTTGACACTATTACAGAAATTCTAGAGTCCTATCTGTCAAGAGAGCTGCATTTATGTGAGAAGTACAAGTCCACCTGCTGACTTATGTGGCTCAACTAAATGTTGTGTTGTGTTTTGTTTTGTTTTACTAATTATTTAGTACATGCAAACTGGTGGTTAAAAAATGTCTTCCACCTGCTTTACCCACTGCTTCTAATAGAGGTGGTTAATCCCAGCCAGTTGTCATGCTAGCAGGAGATAGATAATTAGTAATGGAAATCAGCACTGGATATATTTAATTATATAGTTTTTAGCTTATCAAGTTATGTCAAGCAACTGGGATTTTTTGAAGATTTATCAATTAAATGGATGTAGGTTTATCCATTCCCAACTGAGGCTACTGTGCTTAGACTCAGCATTTATTGGGAGGATTCTGCAAGCTTAGTGGCCATCATCTTATGGTGCTCAAATTAGCCATATCTTTTGATGTATGGTTATACTTTGGTGGTTGTTTGGATGGGAGACTCTGAATTTTACCTGACTCTAACTTCTGAAAGCAGATTTGAATTTCCTGCCTAAGCTTGCCTAGTGCTACAAATGACTCTTAAGTAGCTAATTACCTTCTCATACCTCCAAACTAGTGATATCCTGAATGGGAGGTTTTCTGTCTCCCAAATTAAGGTCCCAAAATGGATGTTATAGAATGAATTGCTTATTACTTCTGTTCCTAAATCCTAATCATGGTAAGATGGCAGAAGTTTTTTAGAAATTAAATATGGAAACATTGGGAGTTTTATGAGTCCAAGCGCATCTGATACTCAGATTTGTTGCCTTAAGTTTCATATTGTTTAAAGGGGTGCTAGAGTTATCATGCCCAAACCTTCTAGGCCTAAAGCCTTTCTGGCTGGATCTTCAGAAGGCAATAGAGCATCTGAACAAATCATTTGCAAAAGGCAGTTTAAGACTAGCAAACTCATTAAAAACATCTAAACCACTCTGTGGCAGACAAAACAGATTTCTAAGTTTGATTTATTTGGAGAGCATAACAGAGAAATACACTTTTCTAAAGAAATACTACTTATATTTCTTATTTGACCCTATTGTTCTATAGGATCTCATTTAGTGTCAAGCCTCTGAATAATTTATTTACTCAAAAAAAATAATCAGTTCCTACTCTTTGACAGGCATAAACAGGAAAAAAAACGAACATGATCCCATGTCCCCACACCTTCCCCATGGCTTTTGTCTAGTTAAAGAGAAAAAAAGATCTATAAAACAACTTGTTAAATCCATTATATTCCTCTGATAGTATGTTTCTATATTTATTTAAAATTAGGTCTATATTTTGCTGAATAAATACATTATTATTACTTTCTGACCTACAACAGTTCTAGAAAAAAAAAAATATTGAATTATCTGTGCATAATTTGACCTGGTGATATCTAGTACCATCTGGCCAGAATGAATCGTTTAAAAATATTTTGACCGAAAAAAAATATTTTGACTGTTTTTCTTACTAAAGAGATACAGGTTTTTCAGGGAAGATACACATTTTTCATTTCAACATATGTGTGTATTGATAAGGGAGTGGTCTATATAAAGGAGCACACATGCACGCATGCACACCCACCCACACAAACCCACCCATACAGGTACATAATTAATAAAAGTGTAATAATGTGCAAAGAGCAGAGTCTTTGATTAGACATCTTTCCTTCAAACCCTGGTTTTGTCACCTCTTTGCCATAAGAACTCGGCATGCCAGTTCAGCTCTCTGAGTCTCAGTTTCTAAATATATAAAATGGGATAATGATGCATCCTCATTGGGTTGTAGTAAAGATTGAGCTAAGTCTATCTAAAATTGATTATCACAGTTTATGGCACATAGTATATGCTCAGTAAAAAATCATTTATAGGTCTTTGGCAATAGTATTAACTGGACATAAGTAAAGTTATATTAAATAACACTATTACACTCGGGTTAAGAGGCAGTATCTTCATGTATCCCCTGAAAACTTGGACCAAGACTCATTTCCGAAGATTCCAGGCATATTTCCTCTTCTAATGGACTATCAGTAAATGTAAAAAGAAGAAGCTGGAGTAAGCATATGGCTTGGCATAGAAAACAATCCAGTAAATTAGTATTCTCTCTTAAAACCACCATCTGGATGTTGGTAGAGAAGGATTATCTCATTAACTTACATTTCCTTCTTATATTCAGTAAGAAGAAGAAAATCCATTGTTTTCTTTTAAAACTCCAGTATAGAATGCTTGTCTCTGGAACCTGTCAGCTATACTTAATTTCCACTTAAATGCTGAGATAAAGAGTTATCTCATCGATGTTCCAACAGAGCATAGAATTAATCTTTCAACGTTCAGAAAAATTAAAGTCAAAATTACAATGAAATCTTTTATTGGATTTATCTCTTACTACAGGTTGGAATTTAACACTGATGGAAATGAATGCATTTTTTGTCATATGTTTGAAGGCTGAAAATCAATGTATTGATATAGGCACATGATATTCAAAAATGGCTTAACAGAACAAGTGAACACTATTTTAGGAATATGTAACAAACTACAGATTACTGTTGTAATTGTACAAAAGACAAGATATTGTGAAAAATCCTACAGCTGAAAAAAATACGTAGATGCTGGATAACAACAGAATTGCTGAACTTGCAAGAAAGTAAAAGAGACCCTTGATGTTCTAATAGAAATGGACTAGGAACAGAAACAGGAGTGGAGAGTAAGAGCTGGGCTGACTCGAGGACGTTCTGAAGATTGATAGCCACTAGAGAAATGGGAAGCTTAGACTTAGCACAAAGCTACATTTGAATCTGAGACCCTGCCTAATGTTGGGCTCTAATAGGACTACACCCTCACTGAGAGGATAAGCAAGCAACAAAATCCACCTGCCAGCAAAGAGAGGTACTATAAAACTTAGTTGTCCCCATCTCACTCCAAAGATACAATAAAAGTAATACTAAAACGCAGAGTTTCCCCTGAGAATTTGTAACCAGAGGCTGTTCTTATGAGGGTCTGTGATTCAAATCCTTAGAATGAATATAAAAATGTTTTCACTTTTGGAACTACCGCCTGGCTCCTGACAGATGCAAATACAAATGCTACCTGGAGGAAAGCTCCCCTGAGGATTTTCAAACTTCAGCTAGATATAAGCACATTATATATATTAGATATAGTAACATATACATATATTTAATAGAATATATATATATATATATATATATATATATATATATATATATATATATAATTGAGGGAGAAAAAACAACAACAACATTAAATATTGGTGAAGCTGAAACAAGCCAGAAACCGAAACAGAAGAACCCAATGGGGTAGACTCCCAAATGATTTACATTTTGAAATGATCAGATACAGACTAAGAAATACATGTGTTCATCAGTTTCAAAATTAGAAGGTAGAGTTTAGAAAACAAACAACTAACAACACTAAAAGAGATGTTAAGAATCACAGAAGATAGAGCAATAAATTATGACTGATTGAGATTATAAAATATATTTTTAAAAAGTTGGGAGAACTAATATCAAAAGAGTTATAGCTAATAATTTTTCAAGATTATTGAAAAGATAGATCCTGAGATTCAGAAAGCATAATGTACCCCAAAGAGGATAAAAGAAAAGAAATTAACTTCTAGACACTTTAACAAAGAGACAAACTTAACAGTAGCCAAAGAAAAAAGACAGCTGATGTACAAAGAAATGACAATCAGATTGACAATATATTTCTCAAGTGAAGCAGACTGAGCAGAATATCCTCAAAAGTGCTTAGATGCAATAACTTTTAATAAATCCTTACAAGTATGTATCCAGCAAAGTTACCTTTCAAGAGTGAGAGTAAAATGATACAATTTCAGATAAACAAAAACTGAGTAAGTTTACAATCAACCGGTTCTTCCTAATATAGCTTATAATTCAGGGAGAAAAATAATTAAAATAATTCCAGCAAGAAGCAAGTAAACTAATGATAGAAAAGAGACATCAGAAAGTCTAAACAAACATGTTTGTATGAAATAATATCTTCTTTGTGGTACTAAGCAAACAAGATGGGGCAAGTAAAGCAAAAGCAAACCAAAAAATCACAGGTAAGCTGAAAGGTAGATGACAAAAAGCAAAGCATTCTAAAACCCTTGTACTATTTCGGAGAAAGTTAAAATTCCAATAAGCACTGAGAGAATACATTTTAAATTTGAATTGAAGAGAATAGGATGGAGGTAGTCAGTAAATACAAAAGAAAGTCTTGGACTTAGGACTTGTTTCGTTAAATATTTTGAATATCACTCTTGGATTATATCTATACATATATTCTTAAGGATGAGGAATCAATTATAGCATAACACTATGATATATTTTGGCACATTCAAGCTTTTCATAAACTGCATATTTAATTTGGGTAAACTGGGTAATTTAGAATTCCATGACAGGAGTACTTCTAGACCCTTATGTTCTATCTTAGGTGGAGGAAACACAAAATGTTTTCACCTGTTTTGAATAACAGCAAGATAAGGAATGTGGGGAAACACTGGAAGAAGGGAAGGGCTATGGTAAAACTGGGATGTATCTGCTTAAAAAAGAAAAAGAATAAAAAAGCCAGAAAGACAAATTAAAAGAGAAAAAATTAAATGTAATAAGAGGACATATGATAAAAATAAATTTAGCTACCTCAGTTCCATAATAAGAATAAAAATAACTGAATTCCTCAATTAAAATGTGGATATTATCAGGAGATTGGGGGATTTAAGAAAAAGATACAGCAAAGTTATATACTACTCACAAGATAAGAAAAAGATACCTACAGAAATACTAATCAGAAGAAAGGTATGGCACTATCAGACAATCAAAATATAAAATCAAAGACTGATTGAGTGTAAAGATAAATTTTTAAGTCTACAATGTCATCAGGAGATTTAGAAATAACATTGTCACTAGGTGAGAAGTAAATCTAATCGAAAAAATTAGAAGACCTGAATAATAAAGTTAACAACATAGTAATGTATATATGTGAAAATCTGATTGTCAAAATTAGAGAGTAATATTTTCTAAAATTTGTGAATATGACTGTATAAAACAATATCTTATTCATAACATTTGACTGTATTGTAAGTCAAGGGTCAGCAAACTGGCCTACAGGTCAAATCTAACCCATGATCCTAGTTTTTCACATTTTTAAGGGGTTGTAAATTTTTTTTTAAAGAAAAGAAATATATGTGACAGAGATCATATGTGGTTTCCTAAGCCTGAAATATTTACTGTCTAGCACTTTATAGAAAAAGTTTGCTGATCTGTGTTCTAAGCTATAGAGAAAAGTGCAATATATTTCATATCAACCATCATTCAACAAATATTTATTGAGACCTACTGTGTGCTGGACACTGTTGTAGACATTGGGAATATTATAGTAAACAGAACAAACAAAAAGCCTTCTCCTTAGGGTACTTGCATTCTAGTGAGAGAGACAGACAAGAAGTAACAAAAGTAAATAAAATATATTTTGTGCTTGATGGTGATCAGTGTTAAGAAAAAATAAGATGGAAAATAACAATTGTTTTAGAGAATTAAATACTCAAAGTATGTAATTTATGGATAAAAGGAAAAATCATAATGAAGAGTTTAAAATGCATAGACTAGAATCATAATAAATTCAATAAATATCAAAGTTTTGAGGGGCAGTTAAGGGAAAATGTTAAGTTTTACATGCTATGTTAGAAAAAAATAAAGGTTGAATATTAATGAACTATAAGAATAACTTAAGAAGTTACAAAAGTAATATCAGATAATCACAAATTACTAGAAGAAAGGAAGAATAAGTACTAGAAATTAATGAAATTATAACAAATAAACTATAGAGAACATTATAAAGACCACAATTCAAAGGAATGATATTTCTTCAGAAATATTAATGAAATAAACAAATGTCTCTTGAGAATGATCAAGAAAAAATATATTAGTAGAGAAAATTAAAATGTTGCAAATGAAAAAAGGAACACAAAAAACATTTCACATATAAAGATAAGAAGAACTACTTTGTACCAATAATTTGAAAACTTAGATACAACCAACAGCCCCCTAGAAAAATGTAACATCAATTGTAACTCAGGATTTTTGGATCTAAATAGTCTTATAACCATAAAATAAATTAATACATAAAATAAAATAATACAAAACAGATTTACAGGTAATATCTATCAAACTTTCAAGGATCATTCTAATATAATTTTACAAAACACTTCCAAAGTATTAAAACAAATGCACATTTCGCTACTATGTTAAGAGGCCAATATGATGATTTCATGTGCAAACCTAACAAAGACAATGCAATAAATGAAAAGTACACGAATTCAAGAACTGAAGTAATAGGCCTTAATGAGAAGCAATCCAGATGTCCCTCACTGGTAAATGCAATGAAAAGGAACAAATTATGGAAACATGCTACAACATGGGTGAACCTCAAGAATATTATGCTAAATGGAAAAAGTCTAATGCAAATGGCTACATATTGCCTGATTCCATTTATGTGAAGCACCCATAAAAGGCAAATCCTTATCAGAATGGTGGTTGCTTGAATGTGTCTGAGGGTGGGAACAGGGATTGACTACAAAAGGACACATAGGATCTTTTTGGGGTGATAGAAATGTTCTGAAACCAGATTGGTTGCACACCTCTCACTAAAATTTACTAAACTTTATGCTTAAATTAATTTAAAGGAGAAAAAGTATAAGATCATTTTACTAGAGACTAGAAAACTTGCATAAAATACAACAATCTATTCCTGATTTTTTTTTAATTTCAAACAAATTAGGGATAAAATACAACTTATTTAACGGGATTCAAGTATTTATTTACACTTAAATCATATTTACTATCAAAACATTAGAAGCCATCCTTTTAACATCAGAAAACAATGGAGAATGCCCCACTACATTCAACATTATAATATCAGTTCTCATAGGGACAGAATTGAAAGAGACAGAAATGCAAGTTTTAGCTGTTGGAAAATGGGGAGGAAGACTATGATTATTCTCTGATTAAAATATTATTCAATTAAGAAAACAAAAGATTCTTCAGAAAACTTAGTGGAATTGTTAAGAAAATGCGAGTTAAAACATAAAAATATATTCAATTTCTATATGCTATGAAAAGAAGTTGATTTTAATAGACTTTTGAAACTACAAGAAGTGAGTAAAATTTATATTAAGTAAACTTGAAACTATCCTGAAAGTAATAACCAAAGCACCATATACTGTCAGGCAATTACTTCTCTTAACAGTGTTCTTTTAGCTATCATAGCTGTATCTGTATTTGTGAAAATTCATAATCCTTGTTTAGCTTTTGTTGGTAAATGTTGAAATTTAAAATAACCTTGTTTCCTGCAAAGCAATGTTGACTCTCATGACCTGGTTTCAGAGAACATTTTATTTTATTTTTTAAAAATTTATTTTTAAATTACTGTTGACATACAATATTATATTAGTTTTAAACATACAAAACAATATAGTGATTAGACATTTATATACCTCACAAGATAATAACCCTAATAAGTCTATTACCTATTGGACAATGTACATAGTTATTACAATATTATTGACTGTATTCCCTATGCTGTACTTTTCATCCCTGTGACTATTTTTTTAAATTATAGTTGACTTTCAACATTATTTTATATTACTTTCAAGTGTACTGTGTAGTGGTTAGACATTTATATAATTTATGAAGTGATTACCCCCAATAAGTCTAGTACCCACCTGACACTATACAAAGTTTTTACAATATTATTGACTATATTCCCCATAGTGTATTTCACATCCCTGTGACTATTTTGTGACTACCAATTTGTATTTCCTAATCCCTTTACCTTTCTCACCCATTCCCTCAATCCTCCACCTACCTAGTAACCATCAGTTTGTTCTCTGTAACAATGAATCTACTCTGTTTTCTTTATTCATTTCTTCCGTTCTTTACATTCCACATATGAAATCATATGATATTTTTCTTTTTCAGTCTGATTTATTTCACTTAGCATAATTCCCTCTATGTCCATACATGTTGTCACAAATGATAAGATTTCATTCTTTTGTATGACAGAATATTATTCCATTGTATATGTGTACCAATATTTATTTATCCAATCGTCTATTGTTGGGCATTTCAATGGTTTCCATATCTTGGCTATTGTGAATAGTGCTGCAGTAATCATTCATAGGGGTGCATACATTTTTTCAAATTAGTGTTTTGGATTTCTTTGGATAAATACCCAGAAGTAGAATTGCTAGATCTTAAGGTAGTTCTATTTTTAATTTTTTGAGAAACCTCCATACTGTTTTCCATAGTGGCTGCACCAATTTGCAATCCCACCAACAGTGCATGTGGGTTCCCTTTTCTCCACATCTTTACCAACACTTGTTGCTTGTTGATTTACTGATGATGGCCATTCTGACAGGTATGAGGTGATATCTCATTGCAGTTTTCCTTTTCATTTCTCTGATGACAAGTGACATTGAGCATCTTTTCATATGTCTATTGCCTATGGATTTGTCCTCTTTAGAGAAAAGTCTATTCAGGTCCTCTGCCCATTTTTTAATTGGATTGTTTGGGTTTTTTCGGTATTGAGCTGTATGAGTTTTTTTTATAAATTGTGGATATTAAACCCTTATCAGATGTATCATTGGTGAATATTTCCTCCCATTCAGTGGGATGTCTTTTAGTTTTGTTGATGGTTTCTCTTTCTGTACAAAAAACTTTTTAGTTTGTTATAATTCCATTTGTTTATGTTTTCTTTTGTTTCACTTGACCGCGGAGATATATCAGAAAAAATATTATTAAGGGTAAGGTATGAGAGTTCACTGTCTATCTTTTCTTCTAGGAGGTTTATGGTTTCGGGTCTTACATTTAGGTCTTTAATACATTTTGACTTTATTCTTGTATATGATATACGGAGGTGGTCCAGAGTCTTTTTTTTTTTTTTTTTTTTTTTTTTGCGTGTGTCTGTCCAGTTTTCCCAGCACCATTTATTGAATAGACTCTCTTTACCCCATTGTATACTCTTGCTTCTTTCATCATAGATTAAATGACCATACAGGCAGGAGTTTATTTATGGGCTCTCTCTTTGGTTTCATTGATCTACATGTCTGTTTATATACTGTTTTGATTACTATGGCCTTCTAGTATAGTCTCATATCAGGTTGCATGACATCTTCAACTTTGTTCTTCTTTCTCAGGATTTTCATGGCTATTCAGGGTCTTTTATGGTTCCATACAAATTTTAGGATTATTCATTCTAGATCTGTGAAAAATGCCATTGGTATTTTAATAGAGATTGCATTGAATCTATAGATTGCTTTGGGTCATATGGACATTTTAACCATTTTAATTCTTCCTATCCAACAGCATGGTATAGGTTTTCATTTATTTGCATCATCTAAAATTTCTCTCTGTTGTGTCTCATAATTTTCTGAGTACAGGTCTTTTACTACCTTGGTTACATTTATTTCAAAGTAGTTTATTTTTTGATGGAATTATAAATGGAATTGTTTTCTTAATTTCTCTTTTTGATAGTTTATTATTGGTGAATAAAAATATATACCAAATTTTTTTATCAGTTCTAATAGTGTTCTGGTGAAATCTTTGGGATTCTCTCTATATAGTATCATGTCATCTACAGAAAATGACAATTTTATTTCCTCCTTCCCAA
Source organism: Rhinolophus sinicus (assembly GCF_057876585.1). Taxonomy (NCBI): domain Eukaryota; kingdom Metazoa; phylum Chordata; class Mammalia; order Chiroptera; family Rhinolophidae; genus Rhinolophus; species Rhinolophus sinicus. Next base: position 35,743,527 of record NC_142513.1, read on the forward strand.
AATGGATGCCTTTTATTTCTTTTTCTCGTCTGATTGCTATGGGTAGGACTTCTAATACTATGTTGAATGAAAGTGCTGAACGTGGACATATTTATCTTGTTCCTGATCTTCAGGATAATGCTTTTAGCTTTTCCCTTGAGTATGATGCTAGCTGTGGGTTTATCATATATGGCAATTATTATTATGTATATGTTCCCTCTATTCCCACTTTGCTGAGAGTTTTTATCATAAATGGATGGTGGGTTTGTCAAATCTTTTTCTGCACCTATTAATGTGATCACATGATTTTTCTTTTGTTCATGTGGTGTGTCACATTAATTCATTTGTGGATATTGAACCAACCTTGCATCCCAGGAATGAATCCTGCTTGATTTTGGAGTCTGATCTTTTTGATGTGTTGCTGAGTTCAGTTTGCTAATATTTTGTTGATTATTTTTTCATCTATGTTAATCAAGAATATTGGCTTATAGTTTTCTTTTTTTGTAAAGTCTTTGGTTTTGGAATCAGGGTAAGAGTGGTCTCATAAAATGAGCTTGAGGGCCTTCCCTCTTCATGAATTTTTGGAATACTTTGAGAAAAAAATAGGTAATTCTTCTTTGGATGTTTGGTAAAATTTACCTGTGAAGCCTTCTGGTCCTTGACTTTTGTTTTTGGGGAGATTGTTGATAACTCATTTTATTTCATTGGTTATATTTGTTTGTTCAGATTTTCTGTTTCTTATTCATTCAGCCTTGGAGGATTATATGCTTCTAGAAATTTATCTATTTCTTCCAGATTGTCCAATTTGTTGGGCAATGTAATTAATTGCTCATAATATTTTCTTTTCTTTTTTCTTTTTTATATATTTCTATAGTGTTAGATTTCACTTTTCCTCTTTCATAGCTGATTTTATTCATTTGGGTTCTCTTTTTTCTGGATATGTCGGTTAAAAGTTTATCAGTTTTGTTTATCTTTTCAAGAACCAGCTCTTGGTTTCATTGATCTTTTATGTTGTATTTCTTAGCCTCTATTTAATTTTTTACACTCTGAACTTTATGATTTTCTTCCTTCTACTCACTTAGGGCTATGTTTGCTTCCCCCCCCCCCCCCCCCCCAGTTCCCTGCTAGGAATTTCCTTCTTAGGACTGCTTTCTCAGTGTCCCTTAGGTCTTGGATCATTGTGTTTACATTTTCATGTGTCTCAAGATATCTTTTGATTTTTTACTCAATTTCATTGTTAATTCATTCATTGTTTACTGGCATGTTAGCCTCCATGTGTTTGTGTGTTTTTGTTTTTCTTTTGTTGTTGTTGTTGTTTTTGTTTTGTTTTGTTTTGTTTTGTAACTGATTTCTAGCTTTATAGCAGTTTTTACTCAGTTTTATACTCAGAGGTGACACTTGATATAATTCAAACATCTTAAATTTATTAAGACTTGTTTTGTAGCCTATCATATGATCTATCTTGGAAAACGTTCCATGTGCACTTGAAAAGAATGTATATTCTGCTGCTTTGGTGTGGAATATTCTAAAAATATCAATTAAATACATCTGTTTTAGAGTTTCATTTAAGGCCATTTTTTCCTTGTTGATTTTCTCTCTGGAGAGCTGTCCATTGGGGTCAGTGGGGTATTAACGTCCTCTACTATGATCATATTACTGTTGACCTCTCCCTTTATGGATGTCAGTATTTGCTTCATATATTTTAGTGCTCCTATGTTGGGTACATAGCTGTTTGCTAGGTTTATGTCCTTTTGTTGATCCCTTTGCCAGATGTAATGTCCTTCTTTGTGTCTTATTATTGTTGTCATTTTAAAGTATAGTTTGTTGATATAAGTATTGCAACCCCAGTTTTTTTCTCATTTTATTTTGCGTGAAGTATATATATTTTTTCTCCATCCCTTTACTTTCAGTCTATGTGTATCTTTCCATTTCTTGTAGACAGTGTATGTATGGATTATGTTTTCTTATACATTCAGCTACCCTGTGTCTTTTGGTTGGCGCATTTAAGCCATTTACATTTAAAATGATTGTTGAAAGATATGTAGTTATTTCCATTTTATTATTCATATTTTTTAACTTTTTATGTTTCTTTGTTCTTCTGTTCCTTCTCGTTCTCCTTCTCCTTCTCCTTCTCCTTCTCCTCCTCCTCCTCCTCCTCCTCCTCCTCCTCCTCCTCCTCCTCCTCCTCCTCCTTCTTCTTTCTGTCCCTTTAACATTTCTTGTAATACTGGCTTAGTGATAATGAATTCCTCTAGCTTTTTTTTGCCTGAGAAGTTCTTCATCTCTCCTTCAATTTTAAACGATAGCCTTGTTGGGTAGAGCAGTCTCAGTCGTAGGCCCTTGCTTTTCACCACTCTGAATATTTCCTGCCACTCCCTTCTGTCCTGCAAAGTTTCTGTTGAGAAATTGGCTGATAGTCTTATGCTGGTTCCTTTGTAAGTGACTAGTTGTCTTTCTCTTGTTGCTTTTCGGATTCTCCCTTTGTCGTTAACCTTTGGCATTTTAATTATAATGTGTCTTGGTGTGGGCCTTTTTGGTTTCATCTTATTTGGGACCCTCTGCACTTCCTGGACTTATATGTCTAAATCCTTTGCTCAGTTAGGGAAGTTTTGTGTAATTATTTTCTCAAATAGGTTTTTGATGCCTTGCTCCCTCTCTCCTGGTATTCTTCTGGTACCTTATAATACAAATGTTGTTACACTTGATATTATCCTAGAGTCTCTTAAACTATATCATTTTTTAAAATTATTTTTTCTTTTTGCTGTTTTGATTGGGTGTTTTCTGCTTCTGTGTCTTCCAAATCTCTGATTCGATCCTCTGCTTCATCTCGCATGCTGATGAGTCCTACTAGTGCATTCCTCATTTCAATTGTTTTATTCTTCACTTCTGATTGGTTCTTTTTTTACAGCTATATGTCCTTTATTTATACTTAATATTTCTTTGTTGAAATTTTCACTAAGTTTCTCAAACATTCTTATAACCATTGTTTTGACCTTTGTATCTGGTATGTTGATTGCCTCCATTTCATTTAGTTCTTTTTCTGGAGTTTTCTCCTGTTCTTTTATTTGGGACAGTTTTCTTTGTTTCTTCATTCTGGCTACCTCTCTGTGTTTGCTTTTATGTATTAGGTAGATCTCCTATGTCTCTCGGTCTTTGCCAGGTTTCCTTATGTAATATGACAACTCTACCTGATCACCTGTGTGTGTGTGTTCTGGGAGTGTCCCTTGTGTGTATTGTGTGTGCCATCCTGTTGTAGTTGAGCCTTGATTGCTTTGGGTACATCAGTGGGTGGGATTGACTCTCAGGCTGACTAGCTGTGAAGACGCCCACAGCATATCAGCTGCTCTGTGAGGTTTTACCCCTCAGATATTCACCCCAGTCAGCTTGTGCCTGCTGAAACCTCCCTTTGGGTGTGCCTATTGAAGCACTAATCTGGTTGTGCTCTGGTGTGGTGTGAAGCTGGACTTTGAGTGTGTGTTTTTCTGATGAATCTTTGGAGGGGCTTCCATGTAGGCCAAGTTCAGATGTTGCCTATGACCAACCTGCAGCCACCTGGTATGAGCTATAAAGTTATATGTGGTTGGTTGCTCCCTGTGCTGGACCTGGAGATGTGTGGGGTGGTCTCACTGTGAACCAAAGCCAGCTTCCACCAGTATTGGGCCTGGAACAGCTCAGTGAAAAGTCCATGGCACCCCTACTTCTGTTGCTACCTGCCTGTTGCTAGTAAGGTTCAGCCACTGACATTGCCTCCTTAAGGCGAGGCTGGTTGTCCTGGTGGTAATATTGCCCCCAGTGATGTTGCCTGAATTGGGATGGGGGGTTTTCCAGGTAGTCACTCAAGTGGGGCAGGTGGTATTCACAAAATTAATGCAGTTCTTGCACCAGTGCCATGTCTGTGGCCACTCCATACAATGCCCAGAGAACACTGCAACAAGCTATTGCTCTTCTTGGACCCACAGATTCCCAAATGCTGCCCAAGGGAGTCTGCAGGGCAAGCTGGGGCTGACTGCCTGCCGTCGAACATTTCCCAGGTTGCCACACAGGCCCCCATGACAAAAAACATTTTCTTTTTCCTCCCCCTCACTCTATTCAGCTATCTCCTAGAATAGGACTGCAGAATATCAGGAACTTAGAAGTTTACATTTCTCTTTAAAAACCTACCAGGAAAAATAGGCTTTTTAAAATTGCTTTTCAGAGGTTTTCCCTGCCCTCATTATCCGACTATAATTGTAATATATTTTATGAAATTGTGTACCAAAGGTCAGAAGAGATCCTTTAGGCATGAAATGATTCCTAACTCATCATGGACTAAAAGTTCAAAGTGCAGAAAATAAGATACATTCAATTTCTCCTCGTGACGCAATCCAACCTGACCCTTCCATACAAAAACACCAGTTCCAAGACCTGGTGTTCTTTAAATCATCAGCCAAGATGTTGAAGTAACAGGAATATAATGGAAAAAGAAGTTCACATCACAAACACTAGATTGTAACCTTCTTGAGAAGAGGGACATCTTTATGTTTTTAGAGACCACAATATTTGGAAAAGTGGACCCTGGCAAAATGTATGTTGAATATGTATAATGAGGTGTAAAATATAAAAGGTATTTTCCCTATCCTCACACCTCTCTCAGCCATATAACAAAGCTCTGTTTCACTAAATAAACACATACTAAGCATCATGACTAGGTAAGCCGGTATTAAAAATCCATTAATTCTTAAAGAAGCCAGCGTGAACATACGGCATAGAGGAATGGTAATTATGCTGGCAAAACGTGCCTTGATCAAAGTCTGCAGGGTCTGAGCAACAATATTCTAAATCAGCACCAGGTGGTGGAATGATCACTTGGCCAGAGATCAAGAGACTCTGGACAGTTTGGTCCTGGAGCTGGCACTGACTAGCTGTGACCTTGGACAAGGCCTTCGATTTCAATTTGTATAAACTGAAGGCATCCTATGATCCTATGATTCTGCCTAGGAAGGATGAACTTCCTATGCTGCTAAAAGTTTGCCAATACAGTCAACTATAGACCTTTTTCTCTACGTGTGTGTGTGTGTTTGTGTGTGTGTATGTAAGTTGATATGTATCATTTCCATGATTTAAAAACTCAGGAAGATGGAATTCAAAGCAGGGATTTGAACAGATATTTGTACACCATTATTCACAGCAGCATGATTCACAATAATTGAAGTTGAACAATCAAAATGTCTTTCAACACATGAATGAACAAAGCATGCTAAATACATACAATGGAATATTATTCAGCCATAAAAAGAATGTCATTCTAATACACTCTACAACATGGATGAGCCTTGAAAACATTATGCTTAGTGAAATAAGCCAGATACAGAAGGATAAATATTTTATGATTCCACTTATATTACGTACCCAGAATAGTCAAATTCATAGAGACAGAAGGTAGACTAGTGGTTACCAGTGGCTATAGGGTGTTATTGTTTATGGGGATGGAGCTTCAGTCTGGGAAGACAAAGTTCTGGCGATGGACAGTCATGATCACTGCAACAATGTGAATGTGCTTAATGACACTAAACTGTACACTGAAATTGTTAAAATAGCAAATTTTATGCTATGTTTGTGTCACCGCAATTAAAAAGAAAGAACTACCTTGTGTTGTATGCTAAGAATGCACTGTGTTTCTGTTTCCCCAACTTCTTTACAAAAAAATATTTGGCATAAAATTACATGTATGGAGAGAGAAGGAAATGGGGGAACATTTCTTGAGCTACTAAAAAAAAAAAAAAGAGAGAGAGAGAGAACTTTTCAGTAAACTGAAAGTTAAATTTTTCTGGTCCGTGGGGTGTTATAATTCATTTATATATTCACGTTCTTTCCTAAGGGGTCAACATTTTTCTTGAGGGAAGTACCAGCCACTGTGAAAGTCCAAGATACTAATTTTCCAGAGAATTGAAGGTGTTAACATACCTCGCTTACTCCAGAGGGATTTAAGCAAGAAAATTGTCTAATTTAGTCTAAGGGGGGAAAGCAAGAGTTGTCTTAATGCAGTGACAGCTGATTTAGGTTTAGTTGTATGTCAGGTTAAAGAAAATCTGTCTTTTTACTCACATACACTGTTAGTAAAATAAGAAGATGCGTTATTTATGATAGACACAAAATACCTGAAAGACTTTTTTCTTTTTTTAAATCAGATTTGGGCACTTCCCTTAGAGAAAATCCTGGCCCCTTAACCAAGAACATGGATGTGTCAATGAACTTTGTTATTTATTGGTGGCTTTCTCCTTTCTCTTCGTTGGCTTTACTATCACTGTATTTCAGTTAGGTTACTCAAACCCATCAATATTATAATACGCTTTGCAGAAATACTGGGATTAAGATCAATCTACCTGTCTCTTAGTTTCATACTTGCCCTGCCCAAAGAAAACAATATGCAAAATGCAGCTATGCTGTTTTATAAATCAGATGGTAATTAAAAGCACTTGATGTTACCAGCATGACAGTTAAGATTTGTTCTTGTAATTTATCTAAAATTCAAACTGTTCTTCAAGTTAGCTTACTAACTTGTAACCTAGTCAGTTTTTCGTGTATGTAAATTCTTAAAGATGACTTTCTTTTCTTCGATATAATAGAGCATATATCATTCAAAGTTCAACCAGGGAAGCAAAATATCATGAGTATTGTATTACATAATAAAAGAGTTATTGTAGGCCTAAGAAGTCATACAGTAATTGGAGAAGCTGGAGAAGTAGAAATCTAAAGATAGTGTAGGGAGATCAGAGAAAAGTCACTACTCAGCCTCCAAAGCACTGGAGCTGGTGGGCAAATTGGAGCTTACAGTGACAAGTTAGTGGGGACCAGCTTCTGGAGAAAATTTCAGGGAGGAACTGGTGCAACTGTACCTGATGGTGGGCTTGGTGGACCTGTTGGTCAGCAGGCTTGGCGGTCTGGAAGAAGAGCTGAGCAGGGACAGCAAAGTCATGCTAGTTTCTCACTGTCTCTAGCCATGACCATGATAACCTAAAGAAAGCAATGGCCACCTCATCAATTCACCTTCAAAGCTCCCACAGATTCTTCTGGCCAGCTTAGACAGGAACCATACAGGGAAGGGGATTCTGGGGAGCACAGTTCTAGCATAGTCATGTTGACACATTATAAGTCCCAAAGGGAGATTTTTTTTTTCAGTTGTCACAAAGCAAGATGTTTAAGAGTTAGTAAAGTCTTTTCAGCTCCTCAGAGGAAAGCTGATGCAGAGATGATAAACCATCAGGTCTCCCAGGACTAACACTGAGCTGAATACCTCACTTGCCCTCAAAAAGGTAGGGCTATATTAATAGTTATCATTTGAGACCATCAGAAATGCCAGAGACATTAAGGTGGAGTCCAAGCAGGGCCCTGAGGAGGGAGCCAGGGAGAGAAGGTCATGAAAAGTCCCTGGGGATCTGGGGTGGAGGAGGATCCTGAATGTGTGTCTCCAACACCACTTGAGTCTGAGGTTTGTTTTTATGGGCAGCACCTGGGCTCTGACCAATTTCTTTATCCTCATCTCTCCAGGTGCTTCCTCTATCACTCTCTCTCCATTTTTTTGTTGCTGTCTATCCTCTATTTCTCTCTCGTGACCTTTCTTTTCATCTTTCTTCCTCCATCTCCCTTCGTCTCTCATCTCTATCTCTGTCCCTTCATCTCTTCCTCTTTGTTACTCTCCCTTTATCTTTCGCCCTTTGTCTCTCTTTCTCCACACTTTCCTTTCATCACCCCCTCTAGTCATTTTGACCTTCTCTTAAGATTCAATAAGCTCTGTGTACCACTAGGATCTTCAAGGGTTTCTTCCTGTCTGGAAAAAAACCCAACTCCTGTCTTCTTCAACGTCTTCCCATCTCCTTCTCTCTCCTCTAACTCCTACTTCAAGTGTCTGTTGAAAGTCACCTCTCCAGAAAGACTGTCTTTGAAATCAGCTTAATAAAATGTGTGTTCTTCCTTCTAACCCATTTCTACTCCATGATTCTCTATTACTGCATCTTTTCATGCTTATCCCACACACTGAACTGTAAGCTCCCTGGGGACTGGGTTGTGTCTCTTTATTCAATATGTATCCAGCAGCAAGCACAGCACCTAGGATATAGAAGGTGCTTATTAAATGCTTCCTGAATGAACAAATGAAAAATAAAAAGTCAATTAATGAATACAGTCAGATTTTAAAGATTTGCAGAAAGGAAAATTTAAATAAAGCTATTTGAATTAAAAATGTTTTTTCCTAAAATAGCTAAGCTAAAATACCTAATCCGTTTTGATTTATAGATGATGTAATACAGAATTGTACACCTGAAATCTATGTAATTTTACTAACAATTGTCACCTCAATAAATTTAATAAAAAAAACAAGGAAAAAAAAACCAAAAAACAAAAGTACCCATTTTAAGTTGTTACTTTTAGTGAATGTAGAGAGTTACGTAATCATTATAACAATCCAATTTAAAAATATTTCTATTATCCCCAAAAGTTCCTTTGTAACTGTTTGTAGTCAATCCACAGACCTAATAAAACACTGATCTACTTTCAAAAAAAAAAAAATGTATTGGGGTGGCAATGGTTAGTAAAATTACACGGGTTTCAAGTGTACAATTCTGTAATACATTATCTCTATATCACATTGTGTATTCACCACCCACAGTCAGTTCTCCTTCCATCATCATATATTTGACCCTGTTTATCCTCATCTACTGTCCCCCTACCCCTTACCCTCTGGTAACCACTAAACTATTATCTGTGTCTATGAGTTTTTGTTTTTTTATTTGTTTATCTTGTTCCTTTGTTGCTTTCAGTTTTATATCCCACATATTAGTGAAGTCATATGGTTCCCAACTTTTTCTGTTTGACTTATTTCACTCAGCATAATAATTTCAAGATCCATTCATGTTGTCACAAATGGCACTATTTCATCTTTTCTTATGACAGAGTAGTATTCCATTGTGTATATATACCACATCTTCATTTTTGAGATCATTTAGGAGGTACAAAAGCATTCATAAGACAGTACAAAGCTTCTATGGGACAGATATTGTTCTAGTTATCAGGGATACCCAGATGAGTACAAGAGTGGAGGGAGAGACAAAATGTAAAACCTGTAAATACCATAGCCTTATTCAGGAACTGTTGTGAAAAATAATAGAGTCTGGTGTGAGTTAGTTAAAGAAGGTCAGAAATGAGGGGACAGGGCAAAGCAAATTGAGGAAGGAAATCTGAGATTTAAGGATGGGAGAGATGAATCACTCACCTTCACAAAAATGGTAAATTTTGACATGGTGCTTGCTTCTCTTGAAAAGGAATTGAACACTGACTACTTAAAGGCAGATTATAATTATAGGTAATTTATCAGCAATATGCCAATACAGGCATTACCAAAATGCTAATTACAATTAATTGGGGAAGTACTGCATGCAGTGTATATGTCTAAAGACAATTTATTAATATTTTACAATTCATAAAGAAACATGACAGATTTCATGCATGTTATGAATAAGTTAGCCTCAATATTTTAGTGACATGAAAATTATTCAAAACAAACAGGAACTTTTAAAAAATCTGATTTTTAAAAATATATATGCATATATAAACTAAAGAATCGTGTGTGTAAATCTTTTAAATTTTACTTTTTGACTTAAAAAAATAGCAAATTTTAAACAATAATCTATGACAATTAGATTAATCTTCGACTCAAATGAATTGTTCTTTACCATACAAATTGAATTCATCACACCTATAATTCATTTAGTGCATTTATTTCAAATAGTCTGTTACAAATTTAGATTATGGTTACTTGGATATATTCCTTTTGACTGTTCCTTAAATGAAGGAGTGAGAAGTTATTCAGTACATGTTGCTAAACAGACCTATGTAAAGAGAAGCTGTCCAAAATGGTTCTATATTTCACCCAATAGAAGAACATTCACTGTAAGATCAAAGCAAAAGGACTTTTTTTTTTTTTTTTTTTTTTGTCTGCTTTAGTTGGGAGTGGACTCTTTCCTTGCCCACTTTGGCAAGTCCAGAGAATGTCTTATTTTGGAGAAAGAGGCCTCGATCTCTGAATGCCAATGCAAAGGACTTCATCACATTACTCTTGTCCCATGCAGCATAGACAATCCATTCCATTAAGGAGAATTCTAGAAACTGGCTGAATTTCAAGCTGTGTTTAATTCAAGTTTTGGGCAGATGGCATTAAAAGGAAGTCAAGGGTCATAGCTTGATAATTGGGTATAAATAGAGTCAGTGCAGTGGGCCTCAGTTTCAGTCAGGCAGAACAAATTTTTAGCTTAATGATATCACAGTTGCATATTTTAATTGAAATGCTCATAAGGAGTCCTAACATAATCTGAGTATTACTCTTTTATTTTTTTTCCCCTCATAAACTTAAGGTACCGGTTAATGGTGTTCAATGAAATGTTGCATCATTGACTTTATCTTTCTTACCTACATGTCCCCTGAAGCATAAAGTTTGGGATAAAATGTTTTGTCCCTTGACTAAAAAATGTATTCTCCAAGCTTCTAATCAGTAATAGATCCTAATTTTATAAGTCTAATACTGAGTGTAACATAATTTATCACTGAAAATTTCTTTATTGTTAAAACAATATGTATACCCACGTCTTAAGTCATTGTTTTTCTAATTCTCACTCTGAATTTAAATGGTATAATTTTGGATTATGTAGATTATTATATAAAATGAATACATTTTATCTTTGTTACACTTGAGTGCAATGTCTCATTTTACACAATACAAAATTCTTGCATATATGGTTTATTCATATCTCTTCTGCTTTCTTCCATTTGTCACAAAATGTTACTTGTAGCCTTTATAACTTAGAAGAATTTTTAATTATGAGATTACAACACAGATTTTTTTTTTAAACAAAAAGTATAACACATGGGCATAAAAGGCACTCATTAGAAACTTTTTAAATGAATATAGGAACATTGATAATCCTTCTGCCATACAGGTTTCTTGTATAATTATACTTGTTAAAATGCTTAGTTGCTAAATGCTGGAAGGCAGACTTAATCATATAGACTTAGCTATTGGAAATGAATCTGCCATTTTGAAGGTGAAATAACAGAAATGTTAGACAAAAAAATTCAAGCAAACAGATATTACAGTAATTTATGATAGGACTTTTCACTTTTTGTTTTTTATACCATTTGACATTTAGGGGGATACTAAATTGTTTTAGAAGGTTGAATTCATACTGGTCCAAGCAGATTTCTTGCCTCTCTCCCTGCTTTTTGGGGGATGAAGTGGAGAAAAGAAGGTAAAGATTGTCAGCGTGTATGCATTTGTTTTAAACTTCTGCACTCTTACTTTCCAAATTGAAAAATACAAATCTGCCAGTTTGTGGTAACACATGTCAGAGGTGCTGCTGAAAACTTGTCTTTGACTCGTTCATCCTCATTGAATCTAAATTTATTTTAGATCGTGTCCTGACAGGAAATTGAGACTGAACTCAGCATTTTTCCATCTTCTTAGTCATCTGCCTCACTGTATGTTGACGGTTTCACTAATGAATGTGACATTTGCAGGTAAATAAATAAATCAATCCACCTCTACAATTTATTTCCTTGTTCTAGAGAGACAGAATTTATAGAACCAACAGCACAAGCAAACATTTTTTTTTTTTTTTACCTCTTGTTTGATCCTACTTCTTCAACATAGTTACTTTTAACAAAGAAAATGTAAATGAATGCTATTATGGAATAAATGAAAGTCATGGCAATTAGTTAAGAATAAAGAAACTAAAGATAGAATTGGGTCTTCTGCAGTTTGCTCTCCCTAGCAACCCGTCATATCCTGGTATAATGAGAAAGGTTGGCACGCATTTTTCCTGCAGAGAACCACAAGTGAAAGCAGGAAGCTTTGGATGACAATTTGCATTGTAGTTGTGGGATTCCTATGTGGATACAGAAGTCAGAATTCATTCCATTGTGAATGTCAGAAACATAATTCCATCTAGAGTAAGAACAATGTGAGAGTGAATGCATTTCCTCAGGTAACTTGACAACTCAAGCAGTGATAGTGACTTAAGGCGAGGCTGCATCCAGGCACTGAATGGCATCCTCAGATCTCCAGTTCTTTCTCTCCTTCCTTTCCTTGACATTGTGCTCCTTTATGGGAATTGTCTCAAGCAGGTGCTTCTCACCAGGCAGCAAAGATGTCTCCGTCAATCTAGCCTAAATTAACCTTGATAATGGCTACCATTCTGTAAGAGATTCCTGCGTGCTTGGCATTCTTCTACACATTTTACAAGCATTATCTTTTTTTAATCCTCATAACCATTCTATGAGGTTATGTCATTTGCTGAAAGTCACAAATCATAAGGTATAGACTGGATTTGACTAGCCAGTTTGGCTCTAGTATCCATGCGTATAACCCCTACCCTATGTTGCTACTTTAGTTCTTGAGATCTCAGGAGGAAGAAGATGCCTTCTTTCTTCTAACATCCATGCCAATCCTGAAAATGGGCTCTTATGGCTCTGCTTGCATCCCTGCAAAATTTCTGTGTCTAGCTAGCGCCAACTTGTGTCTTGCACCTCCCCCATGGCAAAGTAAGCCAACCCATGTGATAGCCAACCATAACAGTTGGGGAGGGGCAGGTTCAGAAAGGAAAATGTACATAGCAGAATAAAAAGTTACAAATGACTACTGATTTGCTAGAAAATTCCCTGGCTGGCATTACAACATTGGCTACTGAAAGCAACTTACCTGGGTAAGTCTAATTTTCCATGACTTTCCGTGCCATGTGGTGATGTGTAGTGACCACAATCTGGATGGCCGTGTCACCTGCAACTTAGGGGCAAGTTGAACAGGAGAATAAAACAGAAGCAAAGACCAAATGCAGCAATTTACGGGGCAATCTGTCTTGTCACTGCACAGGTAATATTTTGTCAGCTAGTCACACCATGTCTGCCTCCATCTTGCCCCAATCCCCCCAATCCTTCCAAATTGTCCTGTCTTCTCTTTTATACTCTTCTTGATGAGTGTGGTAGTTACCCCAGTGTAAACATACATGGAAACTGTTTGAATTCTACGCTTAAAATGTGTGCACTTTACCTCATGCTTATGGTACCTTAACATATTTTTAAACTGACAATATAACAAAACAACTCTACCTGTTCAGAGATAAGCCAGATTTTTTAGTAAATTACCATAGAGACTCCCTGGGTTGCCTAGTAACAAGCTATCTGGAACTAGTGTCCTGCCCCCCGGGGGGGAATGTCTGCACCCAAACCCAGCATTCCCAAATTGCCAGATGCTAGCAGCTGGTACTCCCAGACTATTTTACACCCAATTCCAAACTGTTTTTATCCTACTTTCAAAACTGCTCTCATCTTGTTCCACAAAAAGGGATGTGGCTCCTCTTCAAGAAAAACTTACGGTACACTCAGCTGGGCCAGGCTCAGCACACCAGTCCATGGGATGCTGAGAGGATGGGGACCTATTAGTATTTGTTTACCCTTCTACTTAGGAATTCTTACCTGCTCCAAGTGATGCTAACTAGTGTTTGCTGGACTTTCTTGCATTTTGATATTACTGGACAAATTAAAGATTCCCAAATTGGGTCTGGTTTGTATAACCATGACTGTGATTGCAGGGTCCCTAAAAATACTTTTTTTTTTTTTTTCTCTTACCTTCTACTCATGGCTAAATCCAGTTGAATTAGTAGAGTTTAGATGGGGTGTGGTCCAAGCTAGCTCTGATGCCCAGGTATTAAGACAAATTATAGTATTGCAGAACTTGAACTTCTATCTGGTAAATCAGGAATAAGTAGAAGATTGACTTCATAATGCATACAATTTTAGAATTTCAGAAATGAAATTTTCTTTCCTGCATTATAGCTATTTGCTTTGGAAGGAACTTACAGTTCCTCAAACACTCCATGCTTGATCATATCACCAGGACATTACACATGCTTTCTCATGGAACACCTTTCTCCCTATAACTAATTACCCAGCTTTTCTCTCCTCCAGAAACCTTGTCTGGCACAGTCCTCAGTTCAAGTCTAAATAAAAGTATATGCCCTTCCTGGTCATAGACCCAGTTTCACTGCTTTATAATCATCTACTTATATATGTCTTCTCTACTAAACTGTAAATCTGTTAGGGCATGTGCTCTTCCCTTTGTCATTTTGTACTCTCCTCTTCCTCACTCCCACCCCACTGCCAATGCTCCATCTTTGCTTTGTGTACCTTTGGTCTGTACTCCCAGTGAGAGTAGGCTTTATCCAGACCTTCCAAGAGTTCTAGGGGATAGGAGGGAAGACACGGGAATCATGGGATTCCAGGACAATCTTGTAGACTGACACTCTACAGAGACTAGTAGGTTAGACTGATCACCCTGACAAATCAACTACACCAGGGACACAAACACCCCCTTCAGAGCTCCCTGCCACCCAAGCAGGGAGAAACCTGAGTCCACATTGCCTAAGTCCCCAGTGGGGTGTTTTGTTCTTCTTCTATCTACCTAAAATCTTAGTATAGTTCCCCAAGGTTCAGATGGCGTAGTTACCATCTGTTCCACCCAGCCAGTAAACATGCTGACATCCACGGTTTCCATTGAATGCAAAGCAACCTTACCAACAAATACAAAAATGTTAAATTTTGTTATTATTGACAGATAGGGAATGACTATTTACAAGAATTGTATGTATTTCTGAGCACTTATTTACAAAATATTTTTCTAAAGAGTGAATAAAAAATGTTTATAAGAGTTGTATGTGTAAGTCTGTCCTTTTGAGAGATTTGAAAATCAACCTTCTAAAACTCCTTAGTTAATCATGGACTATAGTAAGAGTTGGATTATTTTGACCACCTTCCCTCATTGGCCAGAAGGTACAGACTTCCAGTTATAAGGAAAATAACTTCTAGGGATGTAATGTATGACATTGTGACTATAGTTAACAGTACTGTATCGTATATTTAAAAGTTACTAAGAGAGTAGATCTTAAAAGTTCTCATCACAGACAAAAAAAATTGTAACTATGTGGGGTGATGGATGTTAACTAAACTTACTTTGCAATATGTACACATCAAATCATTGTGTTGTACACCTTGAACTTCAACTATGTTATATGTGAATTATGCCAATAAATCTGGAAAAAAGAGTTTGATTATTGAACTTCCGTGATGTATCTAAGAAATCTGTTAAGTTTAAACATAATATATAAAAAATAAATGTTATTTTAATATTTTCTTAAAAACTTGTAAGATCTGATTGATATAATGTATGCTCTACTGGCTACATATAATTGTTATTAAACTAATACCTCAAAATGGACAGCATCATAAAATCAGGAGAACCTGGTACATTTTTATTAGTTGTAATCATCATGTTGTAAATGCAATTTTTTATTCTGATTGTTCATTAACTATGTCATAAACATTTTTCATGTTGCCACATTGACTGTAAAATTATTATATATATGGTAGTTCCGTTAATCTGATACAATATAAGTTACCAATTTTCTTATTGTGTATTTGGACTGTTTTTCATTGTTTGCAACTATATGTAATATCACAATGTGTATCTGCTTTCTGATGATGGCTGTTAATTCATAGAATAAAATCCCAAGAGTCAGGTCGAGGCATAGGACCAGGTTTCTTATTCCAATTAATATAGCCATAGTTTCGTCTAAAGTACTGCATTTCTGCCAAAGGCCAACAGCAGTGTATTGGCGTAGCAGGTCCATCCTTGTGGCTTAAAAGTTAAGAAGTTACTTTTTCTTTCTTCTCACATACACTGTGTTAGACAGATTCTTTCCTAATTCAAAGTCCATCCCTTTAAGAGTTTTATGTTGTTGTTTTTGAACAGTGTGCTTAGATTACTATAGATGGCACTTTTTATTTTAGTACTTTCTACAAATGCTTTTTGAGTTTGTAAATTTTCACATTCAAGGGTCAGTGAAACTCCCTTTCCAGTTACCTTATATGTTTATATACCTCACCATGTCCATCCTTTGGCTTTGCCTTTATAATGGTATCAGAATGATCCCTATAGCACAATAACGGGGACTAAATAAATATTCTTCCTCTTGGAAATGACAGGCCTCTGCTTTTGCAGTTAATTACGTCCTTGAAGAAGATTATTTGCCTCCCTTGAGGTTGTGATTTCCTAAATTCAGTGAATACTCTGCTTAAGATAAATTCCCTTTTCTTGAGAGTCAATTTATCACTATGAAAAGATAACTTATTTCAAAACAGGTGGCTGTATCATGCCCTTGGAGCAAGAGACTCTTTCCATCTCTTCTGCCATTCGATTGAATAGAATGAAAACCTTAAGTCAGATTTGTAGATTAGCAAAAGAACAGACCCTAAAATGAGGTAGTCTAAACAGAATACTGCATCTAATTTTTATCACTGCTGCTTTGTTTTGCTTTAGATATCCTGGTTTTCCTAAGGTTTCTTCCCATAGTAACAAAACTGAAAATTCATTTAGTGGAGGACAGGAGGAGGAGGGTGGGGAATAAAATATAAAATGGGTTGTTCGGAGTGATGAAGCTACCAGAAAGTGCAATGCTGATTCTAATTTCCAGTGTAAATGACTGTGGAATTGTGTCTTACATTTAAAATCTGGTCTCACATGTAGCTCTGTATAGATGTGGTAGGAAAATATGTTAAAATATGGACCAGGAAACCAGCTAAGCAAGGTCATATGAACCTAATTGTTTTTCTGGAGTGGAAGACCCTGAATCCAAGTTTTTCTAATCTTGGCTCATTAGACCATAATGAGGGAAGAATAATTTATATCAAGAATAATTTATATCAATGAGCACAGAAATTTATCTTTCCTGGCAGTCAGAGCAAAGTAGCATTATTTATAACTTAGAGGCATGCAGGTGTGTTCTCCTAGGCATCTCTGCATCAATATTTTAGGAGATTTCCTGGTTTGCTTTGTTTCAGGAAACGCTAGAGACAGCTGGGGTTTTATAGTGTGGTTGATACTTTTGTAAAATTCATTCATTTATACAACATTCATTTTTCACTCACTAAGAAACTGACATAGAGGAGATAAAAATCTTTGCTATATTTAGGAAATATCAACTATTAGGCTACATCTTAAACATACTGTCACGTGGGGTGGCCTGCGGGGTGTCAGTTCCTGCTCCCCTCACAAGAACACAGGATGTGGTGAGGCCAAAAAGGAACACCCACGGAGTCATAGGTAGAGGAGTCATACCACTATGGTCTCACTGGAGGCTGGATTCACACGACGTGCGACCTGCTGTCCGCTTTTCTGCCAACCAACCGACTCAACTCTCCTCGACTCCTCAGTGCAGCCGCAGCAGTTATATTAGTGGCCAATGGCTAACTGGTTACAGCTGATGGCCAACTAGCCACAGCTGACGGCCATCTACTACCGGAGCCAGCAGCTTTCCACGTGAGGCCGAGAGCCTGGAAACTGCACTCTGGGACTCTGTCCCCACACATACCTATGTTTTCACTGGTGTGACTTCTGTTAACACATGCAGACAGGTACACACAGCAACAGGTACAAATAAAAACATAATCATGAGCTGCATGCAGTCTATGTAGTCAATGCATTATTTTCCCCAATTGGGAGCTTCACTTAGTTTACTTTGTTATAAAATCAGAACTATTTTTGTACAAACTACCTTCTCTCCTCCCATTCTCATTTTCACCCCTGTCTATAAAGATGCTTTGTTACATTTCTTGACTTGATTGGACCACATTGTAGGGTGGTCAGATCCTAGGACTTTAGAATACACTTATACTATTTGTGTTAAGTGAAAGGAAAAAAAAAAAAAAACAACAACACACAACACAAAACAAACAAACAAAAAAGAAAACTACCAAATTTGGAACTTGTTTTCACTGGAAATCACAGTAATTCTACATTTCCATTACTCAGCAATTGAAAATGAGATCTAGTTTACTGTATTGCATCCAGATATTTTTCTAGGTGATACTCCATCCTCCCAAATTCCAGCATGCACTCAAATAAAAATGATCTTTTCTGAGAAAATTGTCTATAAAATTATACAGAAATGATGAGGGCAGAGAGTGAAACTGTCAGTCTCCGTTGTGACGGCTAAGCTAGCCACATTGTCTAAGGCCCGGCGTAGTGGGCAGCATGCAGGGCGACAGGCCCGTGGTGCTTCCAACTGCATCCTGGACACTTCCATTTGGTCTCACCGCAGAATGCTAAGAAAGTGTACATCTTCCCATGCAACAGATATCTGGAACAAGAAAAGGATAAC
Organism: Rhinolophus sinicus; assembly: GCF_057876585.1. Classification (NCBI taxonomy): domain Eukaryota; kingdom Metazoa; phylum Chordata; class Mammalia; order Chiroptera; family Rhinolophidae; genus Rhinolophus; species Rhinolophus sinicus. The sequence goes on from NC_142513.1 coordinate 35,761,742, forward strand.
TAATCAAACACACACACAGTCACCACATGGGCCGCCAACCCCAATCCTCCATGATTTAAAGGGAGAGGTAGCAAACTCAAATATCTGCTGGAACTAGGTTGGGTGTGAGGCTGTAGAGAGTGATGTACATTGTAGAATACTTAAAAACTCACATCCTGTTTAAAGAGATTAGATGCTATTCAGCCTGAATCATTTGGGACAGCTGATTTTTCAAAATAAAACCTCCTTCCCCCATTTTGGGGGAAATTATTGGCAACAATAAATTCAACTTTTTATGATACTGTATAGACCAACACCGCCTGAGTCAAACAAAACATTTTAAGGAATAGATTTGGCCAATGAGCTCACTACCTCTGTTATTGTGTTCTAACTCTGAAAATAAGCTAAGAGAACAATTGCATTTTTAGAGGAAATATTGGGGTTGATTTCCTCCTGCATGAATTTGTGGGTATAACTAATATAATTTCCTCCAAAAGGAGTGACCTCCTTCACCAGGCTACCCCCAACCCCATTTTTACCAATCAACACTAGCCCCAGCTGTATTAGTCAGAATAGGCTGGCTGCTGTAACAAACAACCCCAGAATCTCAGTGACTTAACATAACAAAGGTTTATTTCTCATTCACTCAATACCAATGTGCATGTTCCTAGTTGGGTGACTCTCCTGCAAGCAGTCAACTCAGGGATTAGGTTTCTTCAACATGTGATTCCACCATCTCAAGTCCTCCACTTTCAAATATGTGGACAGAAGAGAGAGAATATGGAAGATCAAGCAGGACGTTTCATGGCCAGACCTGAAAGAGCCCTTCATAGCTCTCATCAACATTGGCCAACACTCAGTCACCTGATCCTACCCAAATGAGGAGTCCTGGAAAATGCCCCAGGAGAAAAGTAGCATACCAATTTTCAAAGGCCAATTTAAAAAACTAATCCACGAATACTCCCTGATAATACTAATTAGAAACAAGCTTGCCCATCCACCCAATTAATATATGCTTAAAGTGTACCTGCCAGTCATATAGTAGTAGACACGAGAGACACAATGCTAAGCTACCACCATACCTTTCTGATGCTTCATTAGTGAGACAGACATCTAAACAACTGAATCATAATAGGATGGGGGCTTTAATGGACTACTTAATACCGTGGGGGCAGAGTTGAAGCAGTGCTCTTTTACCATGTGGAATTTGAAACTTGGTTGTTTGCAGGTCTTATCTTGTTACTGTATTGCAAGATCCTTGAGAACATAGATTATGTCTTATTCATCTTTTTATCCTCCCTACTACCTAGCATTTAGGGGGTGCCCATACACATTTGTCAGATTGATGAATGAATGAGTTTCTGATGGGGAGGGTATAAACACAGACTCCTGATTTGAGGAGAAAAAGTTGGTGTTCATCTGATTTTAAGAGTTTAATGAAGCTTTCGGTATATGATAACATAATATTCTTTTCAGTTCCTTTCTTTCTGTTCCCCCAAATTTCTATGGTGCCTCATTCTGTGGTGCCCAAATAGGTTATCTTCAAATAATTCACAACATTAATCTTAAATTACAGTTTCCTCACTGTGTAACGAGTGTTGATTTCATTTAAGCAACATGCTGCATCATTTATCTGAGCTAAAGTGGATTAGATTAGGTTTCAAGGCAATTATGTCATATTCTTGGCTGGTATAGTCATTATTAGCTTAGGAATTGTTTAAAGGAAGTCAGTTTCAAATACCTACTACCTATTATTAAATTTACTATATAATTTATTTATAAATGTAATAATTTAGATGTCCTGATAATGATGTTAACATTACCTAGGCCGTCCCTCCCTTTTATTATTGAATGTATTTAGTAGAGGCAAAAGAATTCTCAGCTTCTAAACTATGGATTAGATGCCTCTCTCATGTTTAGTTCAGAATTGACAATCTGTTGTTTGCTAAATGAGTCTTGTTCTAACACCAATACCAGAAGGAAATGAGTTTCCACCATTTATCATTAAGTTTCAAAGTGGCTATTCAAAACTTCTGCTGGAAATTTAGTGGAGAAAAACTTTAGGAATGTGGTATCATATATCACTCACTCATAAGAAATGACTCCTTGTTTGCCCGTGTAGGAATGAAATTTGGAACCATTTATATCAGCAAAAGGCTGGGGTATATGCGTGTTTTTTCAGATGGATAGAAAGTGAACATAAACCAAGAACAATGAAATCTGCCCAGGGACCTCCCTTTGTGCTGGGCATGAAGTGAAAGCACGTTTTTTTCTGGAGCCCCCTGAAACTTTGTCTGTTTAGTCTGCACCTTGGTGATATATTGCTTCACATTTTTTTCAGGGGCTGCTTTGCGTTTGTGTGAGTCTCTACCTAAATTTGCAAGTTACTTGTGGCCTTTGTTCTTTCCCTCTCCCATTATAGTTGCTGTATTAGACAGTCAGCAAACACAAAATAATGCCTGCATTTTATATAATACATCTGCAATTACGCATTTACCATTTAATTAGCACCAAATTCTAGAAAGCCTTGCTCTCCAGTGGTCTGAACTCTGCTTTCCTCTTGTACTGAATATTTTTAAATCTCAGCTTTTGTGGGAATTGTCTTCCTAATTATTATATTCTAGCCTTCACACAGCAGGATTCACACACTGTATTTCTTCTGGACTTAGTACAGCGGTAAGGAAGTGAGAGGCACTAAATAAGTATTTGTTGTTGGTGGTACACATATTTATCATATAATTGTAAATGTGTGAATGACCTATCAGGGGTTGTTTATCTGATAAATCTAGGGTCTGGGATTAGAAACCAGTTATCCATGAAGTGGAATAGAAATAATGGCATATTTATTGTTCACTAACTTCTAACCGAAATTTAGTAAGTCCTTGATGACGAATGTAAGCCTCAAACCACAAAAGTCACAGCAGTGCGTTAAACTTGGCCACCATAGAAATTGCAGAGATTTTCACATCACATTGCACTTGTTGCAGATACCGTATTTCAAAAATCTCATTTATGTTTATCACTGCTTCAAAATTATCTTAGCTATTAGAACTTCAACTAGATTTATTTCATTTGCTAATAATGATGCACATATTACTATTTTACAAAATTAAGAAAATATCCATGTTTTTTTAAGTGTATTTTAATACAATTCATTTCCTTTGTAGTCTTCTATATTTTATTTCATTCAGTTGAAAATGTACTATAAGAAGCGTCTATACCTTGCCCAGACTGCCAAAGGAGCTAGTGGCATGAATAAAGGTTGAGACCCTCCCTGCTGTAGCCCTAACTGACACATGAGCTAGGGTTAGGAGGCTGTTTTGGAGTGCAATGGACTGGTTTTTTAATCCTGCCCTGTGTGACATTTGGTAAATTACATTGCCTCTCTGTTATGACATCAGATCTTTTCCAGCTGTGAATCCTGTGACACTTGTAATCAGGCAGATTAAAACATGCTTTATACCAAAGGCAATAAACTCATAAAGCACTGAAAACCACACACAAAAAAAGTAGAATAAATAGACTCACAGCATAAATCACCTTTTAAATGCTTTGGATAAACCCTTAGCTGACAGACCCATTATATGGATCAACTACAGTTTGGCCAAGAGGAAAGGAAGCATGTGTGCATGCCCAATATTTAGGGCTATTGGACAATGAGACAACTCTACTCCGCCGCATGTTATTTGGAACCATTTCAATGCACTCTGGAACACCTCACAGTGAGGACTGGCAGGTTTTACTTGGACGTTCAGTGAGGTTAGGGAGGAAATTAGCCCTGTATTCCCCCAGCACCTTTGGATAAAACTCTGATGATGTTTCTGAAAAGGAGCATTAAAAACTGAGACCTATGGAGACAGACATGTTGTAATTATTATTGAAAATACTTAGCATTTTTATCATCATCATTAATTACATTCTCCTTTAAGGATTGAACATAATCTGAGCCTACTATTTGTTCATTTGCCTCATAATTATGCACAAATAAGCAGTTTGTTCTGTGTTCTCAGAAACTGATTATTCAATGTTTGGTTCTTTTTATTATTATTATTGTATCACAAGAGAGATTGAAAAAATTGTTTTATTTCCTTTCCTTCTGGTTCTTCTAATATCTTTAATAATGCTGAACTCTCAACCCATCCAGCTTTCCTTTCCACATTAATATAATAGATGCTTTTGTAATCTTGATGGTGGTATTTTTATAAAACTCAGAATATCAATCTAGGAAAGAAGATATGGGCTTTCATTGGATACTTGTACACCTTTTTTGCATAAGTCTTCATTTTCTTACATAAGTTATCCCATGCTGACTTGACCTCAGCTCTCTAGGCTGGCTTATGCTTGAAAAAGCAGAACTGACCCTTTGCTTCCCTAAGCAGAGAATTAAATGAGGGTGACCGGCAAAGCAACTCTGTGTTAAAGCTTACTTTATGCTCCCCCATACTGAAAAGAAGTCAGTGTTGAAAGAAATAGCAGACCAAAAAAGAAAGCATCTACTTTGTGCTGAAATAATAATATAAAATATCCGTAAAGGTATGTGTTCAAATCCCTATATTTCCAAAGACTCACATAGTGTGGTTAGTATATTAACCTATTAGGGTTAACTGATTTTGGTAGACTTTCAGTCTTAGTATCTGGCAAAGGCCTTCGTTCATTGTATCGTCAGTTTCCAGTGAAGCCCAACTATGTTCTGCATGTAGCACTCTTCACTTTGTGTGAAAGCCCATATTCTTCTCTTTATGCTTTTTGAAGATGTGCTTTTCTCATTGTAAGGCCAGGTCATAAGATGATGCCTCAAGTGCATTGAGAAACATTCATTACTCTGTGAGACTCAGATGATGAAAACTCTCTGTGGTTGGTATGTGATTCTTTAAGTGAGCTGTCATCTATGACAATGACCTTATTTATAAGACACTGTTCCTAAGGGAATGGGTTTTTTGACCCTGAAATTCATGTAGCAAACCTGTTTGAAATTTGTAATTTTTTCCCCCTTTAAATAGCAAGAACTTATTCTCTTTCATTTTAAAGCTATTCAGCCTTGTGCAGTAAACTAGAATTTAGCTAAAGTTACATAAACTCCAAATGAAAGTGAATTTCACTGTTGTTTATTGCTAAATATCATAGTCATTACTGCTATTTATCAAATATTTCTACCTTTCCACCTTTTGGCCATTTGATAAGATTGCACTTTCCTACCCCTTTTGAGGTTCAACATGGTCACACAACTTGATTTGGCCAATTGAATGTGAGCAGAAGTGATAAATTTTACTTCTGGGTGGAAGTGTTAAGATCTAATGCATGATTCACCATGTAAATCCCCTTCTTGATACGGTGATAATGAAAACCCTCACCAACTTCGAGCCTCCATCAGCCTGAGTCCCTGGGTGAATATAGTAAACAAGCCTTTTAGCTGAGTTGTACTGAATATGTAGTATGAGAGAAAAATACACGTTAGTGATATGAAGCCACTGAGATTAGAGGTTTTCACAACATAACCCACCCCATAGTGACTGACAGAGTGTGTGTGTGTGTGTGTGTGTGTGTGTGTGTGTGTGTGTGTGTGCTCTTCTGAAATATTTTGCCCGAGCATCTAACTTTGGGAAGAATTAGTCACTCTCTTAGTTGCTCTGTGGCAACAGGAGCAGTCTTTGCCTTCATTCCTTCATCAACATCAGAGGTATCCCCACGAGGAGTGCTGTCACCTGACTAGACAACACTGTCTTCACACGGAAAATACCCGAGGACTTAGCCATTGAGCCAGGGCTTTACTTTCCAGCCACAAACACATAACCCTGACCTCTAGGAAGTGCACACACTAAAAGTAGCTTCCTGCCCTTTCACTAGTTCTTTTCCCCAGTACTTAGGGAGGAATGTGCTCAGTCAGCAAATATGTCTTGAGCACCCTGTGTGCCAGGCATTGTTCCAGGTGCTGATGAAACAGATAGAACAGAGAGCCAGTCAGATGACTGGGGCCCCCCTAGACCAAGTTTCTTGGAGTAGGATCCAAGCATTGTCATTTTTCAAAGCTCCTGAGGAGGTTCTAAAGAACTCTCAGAGTTGAGAAATGCTGGTTTATCACTTTGGACTTTATCCTTAAATTGCCTCCAGTTCAAGATCTAAGTAAGTCAAACTAGGCAGAATTACTTGTTCTCCACTTCCTGTTCTCCAGTTCTTCCCAGCATTTTGTATATTAACTCTTATACAAAACTGATCGTATCTTATTGTAATTCTTACATACACGTCTGTCTCCCCTTTTAGACAGTTAGTTCTTAAGGGCAGGAACCATGTAGCGTGTGTGTGTGTGTGTATGTATGTGTGTGTGTAAAAGCATGCTCCATGTAAGTCATATGTGTGTGTACATACACACACGCATACACACCTGTCACATATGTCACACAAAGGGCCACTTGAGGAAGCATGAGAGTCAGTCAGGAGGGAGAAGTATATGTATGGGTGTGTGTGTGTACGTGTGTGTGTGTGTTTATGTGTGTGTGTGTGTAACATTATGTATGTGTATATAATATATGTATATGTATGTATGTATATATACAGAGAAAGAGAGAGAAAGGCTGAATGAATAAATGAACTTTTTTGAGGAAGAGAAACTGGAATTTTGGAAATCCAGTATAAAAAATTTCACTTATGGCTGTGTTTATTTCTCCTGGTCTCATTTGGTTAACTCAATAGCATTTATAATAACACTGTAACTGCTATTATTGACTTTATTCTAAAATAGGCTAATACCATTTTTAAGTAAATTTCAACTCATTTAAACTAACATACCCTTCATTTTGATACTCTCTGGCTGTACTTTGGTCAGGCTGGGATATGAGGGACTAATATAAAAATGAGGATATAAATATCTCCTGGTGTTCAAAAAAGAACATAAAAGTACCCACACCTTGAGGAGAAAGTGCAGTCTCCGCCCATCCATCTGGTACATTAGTCATGTGGGTGTAGTGAATGAAAAATATGGAATTTAGGGGACCTGAAATCATTACGGGGTAGCTCAGCAGGATAAATTTTTTCCAACTGTAGAAGCTCCTGGCCTGATCTTATTGATGAAGAGGAGATAAATTGCTCTTTTTTGAAGGTGCATTAACCTTAGGTTCATTTATGAATTACCTCTCCCAGTGCACTAACCAATACTCTGGGGTGTAAGATGAAAAATGGCCACTTTACTCACAGAGAGGCTCACTTCCTTCTTTCTCTTTAACTTGTGTTGACTTTTACTTTTTATCCTCTTGTCATATGTGTTTGAAATACAACAATAATATACTTTCAGTTTAAAAATAAAAGTAGGAAATCTGTTCCCTGACAAGGATAGGATGTGTTTAAGTAGATTTTCTTAATTTCTGTCTCATTTTCTCCTCTGGTGTCTTATATTGCAAGTTACTTACTGTTCACGATTGTCTCAGACATCTGAAAAAAAGAAGGTTAATAAGTAGTGGATTCTCTGAGACTGTGAGGTGTCTAGCAGAGTGGCCCAGAAGATGAGCCCAATGGTCGTGCCATATTTTTAGCGTTCTCTGTGAAAAGGCTATTGAATTGGATACTATTCCCCTCCCTCCTCTGTAGAGTTCCCTCTATAGCACCATTTTTTCTCATGCATTCATTTAGCAAATATTTATAAGTAATTATTATTCTTTATTTGGATTTCTCTGCACGTAGAATCTAAGGTAAGAATTTTGAAGTGTTTTAAAACATAGGTTTTATTATTATTTAGGTATGTAAGGTCAATGAATCGGGAGATTATTGCCATTGAAAAGATAGTTTGTTACTCATGGTTCCCAAAAGGAGGAGGCACCATGCTATATTAGGGCCACACAAGGAAGCACCAGGATTGGTCGGGAGGCTGGAGCGAGGGTAAAGCATGGACAAGAGCCATTATTGTGCTTTCTGTGGGAAAGGCAAGACAAGGTAGGGTAAGCAGGTTTATAAATGGCTAGTTTGAATAATTTTAGCGGGTTTTGGGGTATTTAGGAGACTATTTAGAGTTGTTGACTATCTGGTCTTGCGATGATTAGAACAGAAGACTATTGCTTCCCGGAGTTTAAGAGCCAGATAGAGGAGGTATTTTAAAGTATGAGTTCTGGATTTGTTGGTTTACATATGAAAAGCATGCTCCATGCAAGGCATTTAATATGTCCTAAGAATTGGCTAGCCCTGGGAAGGATGGTCTCTCCCCAGTCAGCAAGGCCCCAGATGGCAGCATCAAGAATACAGAAAACAAGAAAATATAGTTAATACCGAGTGCAGATAGTTTATTTGGAAAGTGATACCAGGAAATAAATATGAGGAAGTGGGTGAGTAAGACTGGAAAGGAAAGAAAGCTGTTGAAAACCGGGGCTCACTTCCATCGGGTATTCTTTGAGCAGCTGCGTAGAGTGCTTCTCAGAATTGTCCCTACAAAGAACATGAGGCAGAAATATTTATTCACCAACTCCCAACCCCAAGTGGTGGAACGTTGCCTCTAAGAACATTCACATCTGCACTTCTAGGATGAGCTTGCCCACGCAGCCTGAGTATGTGTCCAAGGCTTCAGAGAAAGTCCTGAGACAAAAAGCTGAGGGCCCTGCAGGTGATTATAGTGGGAAGTCAGCTGAAGTTAAGAAGTGGGCCAGAGGTGCAACCAGCTCTGTGCTGCACCCCAGGACCCTCACCCTTATAGACATGAAATGAGCTGGCTCTCTGATATGTAAACTGTCAGAAGATCCATACATAAAGGATTGGAACAGCTATTTACACAGTCACCTTACACAGACAAATGGATCCCAGGCAGACAGGGTATAAGCTGTACCACCTGTCTTAAGAAAAAAATCCTCTGCCAATCAGAAATATTTTTTATCACCTATGAAAATGGAGAAAAATGAGCATAAATGAGGAAAATGTTATTCATGCTCTTCTGACCACTGTCTGGGGAAGAGGAAGCTCTGGCCAAGGACTACACAGGAAGCAGGAATGTCTCCATTTCGGAGATAAAATTTTGCCTGATTCATGGAGAATTTAAGTCATATAACAACTCTGCTTCTTCATACCCCATTTCTCCTTCTTTTTCTTGAACTTTTCTTTCCTTATTCAGTAGTAAGTCAAGCCCAGCATTGCACTGAAACAGCACTCTTTCACCTGCTTCCAAGTTTGGGATATCTCTTTTCGTAGTGGTTTTAAGTTGTCTTTTTTTGTTGGCCAGGGCTGATCAGAAGGAAAACTGTGAAGAAAGTACACTTAGAATCAATATACCAGCCCCATAAGCATTCCTCTGCCTCTCACTTCTATCCCAATGTGCCCAAGTCCTATCCATGCAGGTCTAACATTATCAGGGAAGGTTTAAGCAATGAGGGGCTTAGGCTTTGCCAGGAACATGTTTGCAGTATTTTGAGGAATCTGTTAAAGACTAAATAAGAAGCCTTTGAAATTTCAGGCCTCTAGGACTCCGATATCCAAAGAGCATACTTTAGGCAACTTGGCAGGCAGAAGAAGAAAACACTGCCCAGTCGGCTCACAGGTGGGTGTTTTGTTCATTCTCACAAGGTCCTTACTTTGTATTCTCATTTCTAGTTTGGCTCCTCTTTGCATGTTTCAGTGGGCTTCCCTGTTTCTTCTGTTTAAATAATCTTTTTCTTTTCTTTCTTTCTTTTGTAGAAATACCTTTATTCCAATATTTTCCTCATTTAGCTCTTCAGTTACACATGAAGGAATTTTTATTTTTTGCCCAAAGTTTGATTTTTGAAAATAAGACCCCAAAGGAGGAAGTTGATTTTCTATATTAGACACCAAGAGACTACTAGTAAATATCATTTTTGTTAAAAACTACTTATGTACATATAATTTTATAATTTTTACATAGTTTTATTTTGAACTCTATTATTTGGGCCATAAATATGTCATATCTCATTACTGTGTTGCTATTAAGAGATAATGAAATATTTTAAAGTACATTATATTTTTCTTGCATTGAGAGAGAGAAGTCTTATTAACATGAAGTGCATAGAAGCAAGACTACCCACAATAAAATTGAATCCATGGCCTAAAACCAAGTTTTATAGGGTATACAAGTAATACATATCAGTTCTTCTAAGTCAGTGTTCTTTTAAACCCCCAAGTTCCTATGTACTCAAAAGTTATAGCTTTTTGAAATTTAGTTTTTCTGTGATTATTTTAGAAATTTCCAGTTTTCAAAATTTAAAGTAATTCTCCTTATCAAATTATAAACTTTGAATTTACTAGAATTTTGTTTAGGATTTTTGCATCTGTATTCTAGCAAATTGAATGCAACAATGCATTAAAAAAATTATACATCATGACCAAGTGGGGTTCATCCCAGAGGCACAAAATGGTTCAACATATGCAAATCAACCAATGTGATACACCACATAAATAAAATAAAGATCAAAAATTGTATGATTATATCGTATGACAAAAACACAACACCCATTCATAATTAAAACAATTAATAAAATTAGTATAGAAGGAAAATACCTTAACATAATAAAGGCCATATATGACAAGCACTCAGCTAACATCATAATTAACAGTGAAAAACTGAAGCTCTTTGTTCTACATTTAGGGAAACGACAGGGCTGTCCCCTATCACCTCTGCTTTTCAACATTGTATTGGAAGTCCTAGACAGAGCAATCAGGCAAGAGAAAGAAACAAAAGGCATCCAAATAGGAAATGAAGAAGTTTAATTGTTACTTTTTGCAGATGACATGATGCTATATATATATAAAACTTCAACAACTCCACCAAAAAGCTATTAGAAACAATAAATGAATACAGGAAAGTGGGCGGCAATGGAATCAATGTACAAAAGTCCATTGCATTCATATATACCAACAATGAAACCTCAGGAAAAAAATTAAAAAAAAATTCCTCTTGCAATTGCAACAAAATGAATAAAATGCCTAGGAATAAACTTAACCAAGGATGTGAAAGACCTATACACTGAAAACTATAAGACATTTTTTTAAAAATTGAAGAAGACACAAGAAATGGAAAGACATTCCGTGTTCATGGATTGGAAGAATCAACATAGTTAAAATGGCCTTATTACCCAAAGCAATATACACATGTAACGTAATCCCCATCAAAATGGCAATGGCAGAGTCACGTCATCAAAATGGTGGCATTAGGTGAGCCTCTGGAAATCTCCCCTAGAATTTATAAAAATTGAACAACTATAAATCCACAAAGGACTCCCTGCACAGCAGATAGGCAAGATGAAGAGGCTCACTGCTGAATCCATTTAAAGGTGGGCAAATTGCACTAGTAGGGGAGGAGGGAAGGGGGAAGTGCAGCGATGGGGCCGCATGGGCACAGGACGCAGACCTAGCTCAGTGCTCCAAGCTTGCTCCATCCCAGAACTACCGAAGCTGCGGGAGAGGGAAGAACTCCGACTGCTAGGACTCCGCTTATGGCCCACAGGGCTGAGGGGACAGCATATAACACAGCTAAACCCAACACTCAAGGCAGAGACCTTGGAGCAAAGACTCAGGGAAGAAGGCTGAAAGAGGTGGTTTAAGCCCTCACTGCCACAGAAAATGGAATCCTTAGGCACTGAGACTAGCCGCCCCTTCCCTACCCTTCTAGAGCTCAACCAGTCCCCACCTGCCCAGTGCTAGAAGCAGAAGAGTATCAGTGTCAGGTTAAAAGAGCAGAATATTTGCAGTTCTGAGAACTGTGGTCTGAAGACACAGATTCACAGCCCAACTAGTTCCGGCAAAGGGGAGGGAGCTGTGGAAGCAGGACTGGCTGTGGTCATGCTTGCCTCCATCGCTCTGGGCCACCTCTCACAACATATCCTGCCCCTGCCCACCTATCTGGGTGGATCCCAGCAGGAGCAAACAGAACTGCTCAAACACCCAGGCTCTGAATCTGGTGCAGGAAGAGCTTTGGAACTTTAAAAGCTCTCTGCATTCCCACATGGACGCAGTGCCCTGTGATCCAGGTGAACTGTTAACAGAGGAGAAGCCCACCTTCCAGGGAATCCCCCCACTATGTGAGAAGCTGGAATAGTGCAGAAAAACATAGCACTACAGTGTGAAAGAGAGAAAAAGGCTGCACTCTTTTGAGAGAAAATAAAACATTCTACCAATAAGCACTGGAAAACAAAAGAAAGACCTCTTCCTATCAACATGTTGCAGAAGCCCCTCCTATAGATGTATAGAAAGAAAAATAATAAATCATTAATTGCCATGAATAACAAAAGCAACAAGACAGCTCAGAAAGAAAGTGAAAAGTCTCCAGAAAATTAACTTAAAGATATGGAAATATGTGACTTAAATGACAGAGAATTCAAGATTGCAGTTCTGAAAAAACTCAATGAGATGCAAGAAACACAGAAAGGAAGTTTAGTGAACTCAGAAACACAATCAAAGAACAACATGAACATTTTACCAAAGAGATTGAAATTTTAAAAAAGAACTAAAGAGAATTTCTGGAGATTAAGAACTCAATAGAAGAAATGAAGAATGAAATAACCAGCTTAGGCAGTAGCATTGATCAGATGGAGGAAAGAATCAGTGACATTGAAGATAGAAACCTGGAAATTACACAGAAGGAAGAAGAAAGAGACTTGAGATTTAAACGAAATGAAAGAACTCTAAAAGAACTTTCTGACTCCATCAGAAAGAGCAATATAAGAATAATGGACATACCAGAAGGAGAAGAAAGAGAGAAGGGAACAGAGTATATTCAAACAAATAGTAGGTGAGAATTTCCCAAACTTATGGGAAGAACTGGATCCTCGAATGCAAAAAGCAAATAGAACAGCTAACTACCTCAACCCCAATAGGCCTTCTTCAAGGCACATTGTATTGAAGCTGTCAAAAATGAACGGCACAGAAAGAATCCTCAAGGAGCCAGGGAAAAGAAGATGGGAACCTACAAAGGAAAGCCCATTAGATTATCATCAGATTTCTCAGCAGAAACTCTACAAGCCAGGAAGGAGTAGAACCAAATACTCAAACTATTGAAAGAAAGAAATTATGAGCCAAGAATATGATACACAATAAAGATATCCTTTAGATATGAAGAAGGAATAAAGACTTTTCCAGACATACAGAACTGAGGGAATTTTCCAATATACAACCTGCACTACAAGAAATACTAAACGAAGCTCTTCAACCACCATCAACAGGGACAATTTGTGGCAATCAAAACATAAAAAGGGGGAGAGTAAAGGCCTGAACCGGAACACGGGAATGGAGAAAGTAAACATACTGAAGAAAATGGAATACTCTAAATATCAAAGTTTCTTTTACATAAACTTAATGGTAACCACTCAAAAAAAAAATAAAAATCCAGAACTGAAATATATATAATACTGTAATAAAAGAAGAAACAGAAGGAAAGATCATAGAATACCACCACAAAGAAATAATAGACAGCAACAAAAAGGCAAAGAAACAATGGAGACACAGTCTTACCAGAAAACTAAAGATAGAATGATAGGAAATCCTCACATATCAGTAATCACCCTAAATATAAATGAATTCAAGTAACCGATAAGAAGCACAGAGTAGCAGATTGGATCAAAAAACTAAACTCAATAAGAAGCACAGAGTAGCAGATTGGATCAAAAAACTAAATCCAACCATATGCTGTCTCCAAGAGACACATCTTAGCTACAAGGAAAAGCATAGACTCAAAGTGAGAGGGTGGAAATTGACACTCCAGAGAAAGAAAATGGTATCCAGAGAAAAGCAGGTGAATCCATACTGATATCAGATGAAACAGACTTCAGGGTGAAAAAAGGTAACGAGACAAACATGGATGTTTCTTACTGGTAAAGGGGACTATACAACAAGAAGACATAACAGTCATCAATATTTATGCCTCCATCAGGGAGCACTGAAATATACCAAGCAACTACTAACAGAACCAAAGGGAGAAATTGACTAAAACACAATTATGCCAGGGGACCTAAATACATGATTGACAGCTATGGATAGATCATCCAAACTGAAAATAAATAATGAAATAGCAGCCCCAAATGACATATTAGATAAAATGGACATAATTGACATTTATAGAGAACTCTATCGTAAAACATTAGACTATACTTTTTTTTTCTAGTGTACATGGAACGTACACAAGGATAGACCATATATTGGGACATAAAACTACTCTCAGCAAATTTAAGAAGATTGAAATCATACCAAGCATACTCTCTGATCACAAGGCTTTGAAATTGGATATCAACTGCAAAAAGAAAGCAAGAAAAACCCCAAATACATGGAGGTTAAACAACATACTTTTAAAGAATGACCAGATCAAAAAGAAATTAGAGGAGAGATCAAAAGATATATAGAAACAAATGACAATGAAAATACATCCTACCAAAATTTTGGGGATGCAGCAAAAGCACTTTTAAGAGGGAAATTTATATCATTACAGGCCTATCTCAAGAAACAAGAAAAATCCCAAATAAAGAACCTCACATTGCACTTTAAAGAATTAGAAATGGAAGAACAAATGAAACCCAAGGTCAGAGGAAGAAAGGAAATAATAAAAATCAGAACAGAACTAAGTGTAATAGAGAACACAAAGACAATAGAAAAAATTAATGTGACAAAGAGCTGGTTCTTTGAAAAGATTAACAAAATTGACAAACCCTTGGCTAGACTAACTAAGATAAAAAGAAAAAAGACACTAATAAACAAAATCAGAAATGAAAAGGGAGAAGTTATCACGGATGCCACAGAAATACAAAGCATCATCCAACAATACTATGAAGGACTATATGCCACCAAATTCAATAATCTAGAAGAAATGGACAAGTTCTTAGAAACATATAACCTTCCTAGGCTGATGCATGAAGAATTGCAAAATCTAAACAGTCCAATCACAAGAAACGAAATTGAATCAGTCATCCAAAACCTTCCCAAAAGCAAAAGTCCCGGTCCAGATGGCTTCACTAGTGAATACTACCAAACCTTCAAGAGGATCTAATACCAATCCTGCTCAAACTCTTCCAAAAAATTGAGGAGGAGACAGTACTCCCTAACTCATTTTATGAGGCCAACATTACCCTGATACCAAAACCTGGTAAGGATAACACAAAAAAAGAAAACTACAGACCAATAACTCTGATGAGTACAGATGCAAGAATCCTAAACAAAATTCTAGAAAATCAAATACATTAAAAAGCAATACATTAAAAAGATTATTCATCACGACTAAGTGGAGTTTATCCCAGGGGCTCAAGGATGGTTCAACATACGCAAATCCATCAATGTGATAGATCACATAAACA
Organism: Rhinolophus sinicus; assembly: GCF_057876585.1. Taxonomy (NCBI): domain Eukaryota; kingdom Metazoa; phylum Chordata; class Mammalia; order Chiroptera; family Rhinolophidae; genus Rhinolophus; species Rhinolophus sinicus. The sequence continues at coordinate 35,776,978 of NC_142513.1, forward strand.
AAACAAAGGACAAAAATCATATGATTATATCAATTGATGCAGAAAAAGCATTTGACAAGATACAACACCCATTCATGATTAAAGCACTTAATAAAATAGGAATAGAACGAAAATACCTTAACATAATAAAGGCCATATATGACAAACCCTCAGCTAATCTCATACGTAATGGGGAAAAACTGAAGCCCTTAGCTCCATGTTCAGGAACAGGACAGGGCTGTCCCCTATCACCTCTGCTTTCAACATAGTGTTGGAAGTCCTCACTAGAGCAATCAGGCAAGAGAAAGAAATAAAAGGCATTCAAATTGGGAATGAAGAAGTTAAATTGTCACTCTTTGCAGATGACATGATGCTATATATAGAAAACCCTAAAGACTCCACCAAAAAGCTATTAGAAACAATCAATGGATACAGTAAAGTTGCTGGCTACAAAATCAACCTACAAAACTGCATTGTATTCCTATATACTAACAACGAAATCTCAGAAAAAGAAATTTAAAAAAAAATCCTTTTGCAATTGCAGCAAAAAGAATAAAATGCCTAGGAATAAGCTTAACCAAGGATGTGAAAGACCTATATGCAGAAAACTGTAACACATTTTAAAAAGAAATTGAAGAAGACACAAAGAGATGGAAAGATATTCCATGCTCATGTATTGGAAGAATCAACATAGTCAAAATAGCCATATTACCCAAAGCAATATACAGATTTAATGCAATCCCCATCAAAATCCCAAAGGCATTTTTTAAAGAAATAGGAAAAAAAAATCATCAGATATGTATGGAACCACAAAAGACCCCGAATAGCAAAAGCAATCTTAAAAAAAAGAGCAATGCTGGAGGTATCACGCTCCCTGACTTTAACTTGTACTACAGGGCTACAATCATTAAAACAGCATAATATTGGCAGAAAAACAGACACGTAGACCAATGGAATAGAATTGAGAACTCAGAAATAAAACCACATAAATATGGACAGATAATTTTTGGCAAAGAAGCCAAACATATACAATGGAGAAAAGACAGTCTCTTCAATGAGTGGTGCTTAGAGAATGGGAAAGCCACATGCAAAAGAATGAAATTAGACTGCTGTCACCGTGTACCAAAATTAACTCAAAATGGATCAAAGGCCTAAACATAAGACCTGAAATAATAAAATGCGTAGAAGAAAACATAGGTACTAAACTTATGGACCTTTCGTTCAAAGAAGGTTTTATGAATTTGACTTCAAAATCAAGGAATTCAATGCTAAAATAAATTAATGGGACTATACCAAACTAAAAAGCTTCTGAACAGCAAAAGAAACCATCAACAAAATAAAAAGGCAACCAACCGATTGGGAGATTTTTGCAAACAATGCCTCAGATAAAGGGCTAATATCCAAAATATATAAGGAACTCATACAACTCAACAACAAAAAATAAACAATCCAATTAAAAAATGGGCAGAAGACCTGAACAGACATTTCTTCAAAGAGGACATACAAATGGCCAATAGACATATGAAAAAATGCTCAATATCACTAATCATCAGAGAAATGCAAATAAAAACCACAGTCAGATATCACCTCACATCAGTTAGAATGGCTATCATCAATAAGAAAAATAATAACAAGTGTTAGAGAGACTGTGGAGAAAAGGAACCCTCGTACATTGTTGGTGGGAATGCAGATTGGTGCAGCCGCGATGGAAGGCAGTATGGAGATTCCTCAAAAAATTAAAAACAGTATTATCGTATGACTCAGCAATCCCTGTCTTGGGTATCTACCCAAAAAATCTGAAAACATTTATCTCTAAAGATATATGTGCCCCGATGTTCATCGCAGCTTTATTTACGGTGGCCAAGACATGGAAAAAACAAAAGTGTCTTTCGACAGATGACTGGATAAAGAAGTTGTGGTATATATACACAATGGAATACTGTTCTGCCGTAAGAAAAGATGAAACAGTGCCATTTGCCACACCATGGATGGATCTTGAGATTATAATGCTAAGCGAAATAAGTCAGATAGAAAAAGTATAGAACCATATGATTTCAGTAATATGTGGTATATAAACCAAAATCAACAAAAGAACAAGACAAACAAATGAGAAACAAAAACTCATAGACACAGACAATAGTTCAGTGGTTACCAAAGGCTAAGGGAGGAGGGTGGTAGATGAGGGTAAAAGGGATCAAATATATGGTGATGGAAATAGAACTGACTCTGGGTGGTGAACACACAATGTGATGCATTACAGAATTGCACACCTTAAATCTATGTAACTTTGTTGACAATGGTCACCCTAATAAGATTTAATTAAAAAAAAAAATTGTAGACAAGTCAGCTCCAAGTGAATATATTTATTAGAATGCACAGGAAAAAAAGGCAAATATTAGCCATAAACTCAGTGCCAAAGATAATACTGTTAATACTGATAATACTGTTAATATTTTGTATTTGGTATTTTCTTCTACCTATTTATGTTTATATACTAGAGATTGTAGTATATGCGGTAGAATGTCTTTATTTTTCCATTAAAACACTATATCATCAATATTCTCCAGCATAATTAAACTTTCCTATTGCTGGAGATTTATTTTTTTCCCAAGTTATAGAGTCCCAGAAGTATAGTAATCTCCTGGGAACCAGGAGCTTATCTAAGACTCTTGGTATACAATCCTATCAGTGTTTATGATGGTGCAGTCTTGTGATCCCCTGACTGGGTTTGAGTTTTACACATTATTCAGCTTTTTCTAATTGATGTTTTAATTTTAACTTTATTAAACAGTGGTTCAGTTTATCATTTTTTCAAATTGTATTAGCACCGGGACTTCATTTGTTTTGTTTACATCATCCATGTTATTTTAGATGGTGGTAACTACACACATGTAGCTTTAATCTATACTGTGTCTGGGGATGAATGTGTGACCCCAGGCAATTTATTTAACGTCCTCTTCAAGTTTCAGTTTTCTCAAATGTAAAATCACGATAATAATAATAAACACCTCATAGCATTGTTGTGAGGATTAAGTGAAATAATGTAAGCATAATACTTAGCACAATGCCTGGCATGTGACTTTGCTATACGATGTCTGACAAATAAGTTTGTGAACTTCTTGCACCGATGTTGCTAACATTTTTTTTATTTTTATATCAGAGGGATCATTCATAATGAATTTGTACCAAATGAACAGTTAACCAAGTTTACCATTTGGAAGTGCTGAAAAGGCTGTGTGTAAAAGTTGGACGACCTGAGCTTTTCCTCAGCAATTCATGGCTTTTGCATCACGACAATGCACCAGCTCACAGAACACTGTCTGTGAGGGAGTTTTTAGCCAGTAAACAAATAACTGTATTGGAACACCCTTCCTAATCACCTGATCTGGGTGCCAATGACTTCTTTCTTTACCCAAAGGTAAAGCAAATATTGAAAGGAAGACATTTTGATGACATTCAGGACATCAAGGGTAATATGACGACAGGTCTGATGGCCATTCCAGAAAAAGAGTTCCCAAATTGCTTTGAAGGGTGGACTAGGCACTGGTGCATAGCTTCCCAAAGGGAGTACTTCCAAGGTGACCATAGTGATAGTCAGCAATGAGGTATGTAGCACTTTTTCTAGGATGAGCTCACAAACTTAATTGTTTGACCTCATAATCGTTCCTATTATTGTAATTAGTATTTTATCAAGTATCTATAGGGGAAATAGGGATTTTATTTGGATTTTTATAAATTAAATATATTAATCCTTTTTCATGTTTACTTGTAAAGTATTTTCCAGTTTGATTATTGCTATTTTTTTTAGGGTTTACTCTTTTAGAAACTTTCAAATGTACCATATAGCAGTACAGCCATGTTAACTATAGTCATCAGGTTGTACATTATATCCCCAGTAATTATTTATCTTACAACTGGAAGTTTGTACCTTTTGACCACCTTCGTCCAACCAATTGCTCCAATCCCCTGCCTCTGATGACCACAAATCTTAAACTTTTCTTTTTTAAATATTTTTAAAGTTTCAATTACAGTTGACATACAATATTATATTAGTTCTAGGTGTACAACATAGTGATAAGACATTTATATAACTTATAAAGTGAGCACCCTGGTAAATCTAATACCCATCTAACGTGGTACATAGTTATTACAATGTTATTGACTATGTTCCCTATGCTTTACTTACATCCCTATGACTATTTTGTAATGACTAATTTGTACTTCTTAATCCCTTCCCATTTCCCCCCATACCCCTACGCTTTTACTCATCTGGCAACCATCAAAATGTTCTCTGTATCTATGAGTTTGTTTCTGTTTTGTTTTTCAATTCATTTTGTTTTTTTAGATTCCACATATAAGTGAAATCATATGGTATTTGTCTTTCTCTGTCTTATTTATTTCACTTAACATAATATCTTCTAGGTCCATATTATTGCAGATGGCAGGATTTCATTCTTTTTATGGCTGAGTAATATTCCATTGTATATATCTACCATTTCTTTATCCATTCATGTATTGATTGACACTTAGGTGGCTTTCATATTTTGGCAATTGTAAATAATGATACAATGAACATATGGATGCATGTTCTAATTAATGTTTTGGATTTCTTCAGATAAATACCCTGAAGTGGAATTGCTGGGTCCTTCTTTGTGTCTTGATATAGCCATTGTTTTAAAGTCTAGTTGTTTGGTATAAATATTAGTATCTCAATTTTTTTTGTTTGAATTTTCATGAATTATCCTTTTCCTTCCCTTTGCTTTCAGACTGTGTGTGTCTTTCAAACTGAAGTGAGTCTCTTATAGGCCACTTATGTAAAGGTCTTGTTTTCTTATCCATTCAGCCACCCTATATCTTTTAATTGGAACATTTAATTCGTGTATATTTAAGGTAATCATTAACAGAGATGTAGTTGTTGCCATTTTATTATTCATGTTTTTTTAATTTTTTTTTCCTTCTTCTTCTTAAAGATGTCCCTTTAATATTTATTGTAATTCTGATTTGGTGGTGATGAACTCCTTTAGCTTTTTCTTCTCTGGGAAGCTCTTTATCTGTCCTTTGATCATAAATGACGTCTTTGCTGGGTAGAATAATCTTCATTGTAGGTCCTTGTTTTTCATCACTTTGAATATTTCTGCCAATCCCTTCTGGCCTGCAAAGTTTCTGTTGAGAAATCAGCAGACAGTCCAATGGGAACTCCCTTGCAGTTAACTAGCTGCTTTTCTCTTGCTGTTTTTAAGATTCTTTCTTTATCTTTGAGCTTTGGCATTTTAATTATGATGTGTCTTGGTGTGGGCCTCTTTGGGTTCATCTTGTGTGGGACTCTGCATTTCCTGGGCTTGTATGTCTATTTCCTTTGCTAGATTAGGGAAGTTTTCCATCATTATTTCTTCAAACAGGTTTTCAATTCCTTACTGTCTTTCCTCTCCTTCTGGTAAGCATATGATACAAATGTTGGTACACTTGACATTGTCCCAGAGGCCCCTTAAACTGTCCTCATTTTTTTTGGATCCTTTTTTTCTTTTTGCTGTTCTGATTTGGTTTCTGCTGCCTTATCTTCCATATCTCTGATTCGATTTTTCTGCTTCATCTAATCTACTGTTGATTCCCTCTAATGTATTTTTTTTTCCAAGTCAAGTTGTTGTCCTTTCAATCTTAGTTGTGGAGGGTGCCATTCAGCTTCAAGTTGTTATCCTTTCAGTCTTAGTTATGGAGGACGCAGCTCAGCTCCAGGTCCAGTTGCCATTTGTGGGGGCAGAGCCCCAGAAAGTAGTTTCCAGTCTCTCGGCCTCACATAGACAGGTGCTGGCTCAGGTAGTAAATGGCCATCAACTGTGATTGCTTGGCCATCAGCTGTGGCTAGTTGGCCGTCAGCTGTAACCAGTGAGCCATTGGCCACTAATATAACTGCTGTGGCTACGCTAGCAGAGAAAGAGGAGAAAAGAATGGGGGCTAGCAAGAAGATGGCGGCTGGGCTGGCAAGCGTGGATGGCGGTTTGCGGGCAGTGTGGATCCAGCCTCCATTGAAAGTATAGTGCCGCCAGAGAGAATATAGTGGTATGACTCCCCTATCTATGGCTCCGTGGGTGTTCCTTTTTGGCCTCACCATATCCTGCGTTCTTATGTGGGGAGCGGGAGCAGAGACCCTGCAGGTCGCCCTGCACGACACCATTGTTAGTTGCAGGGGGCGCAGCCCACCATCCCTTGCAGGAGTCGAACCGGCAACCTTGTGGTTGAGAGGACGTGCTCCAACCAACTGAGTCTTCCAGGAGGTCAGCGGCAGCTCAGCTCAAGGTGCCATGTTCAATCTTAGTTGCAGGGGGCGCAGCCCACCATCCCTTGCGGGACTCGGGGAGTTGAACCGGCAACCTTATGGTTGAGAGCCCACTGGCCCATGTGGGGATTGAACCGGCAGCCTTCGTAGTTAGGAGCATGGAGCTCCAACCACCTGTGCCACTGGGCCAGCCCAAATGTATTCTTTATTTCAGTTATTGTATTCTTCATTTCTGACTGATTCTTTTTCATGTTTTCTATTTCCATTTTTATGTTTACTATCTCTTTGTTGAAGTTCTCACTAAGATCATTGTGTATTCTTATAACCAGTGTTTTGAACTCTGTACCTGGTATATTGTTTGTCTCCATTTTGTTTAGTCCTTTCTCTTGAACTTTGTTCTGTTCTTTAATTTGGGACATGTTTCTCTGTCTCCTGATTTTGGCTGCCTCTCTGTGTTTGTTTCTATGTATTAGGTAGGTCTGCTATGCCTCCTGGTTTTAGTAGAATGGCCTTTCTGGTTTTAGTAGAATGGTCTAGCAGCACGCAGTCTTCTTGGTCACCTGAGCTGGGTGCTCCAGGTGTGTCCCTTTTGTGGGTTGTGTGTGCCCTCTTGTTGTAGTTGAGCCTTGGTTGCTGTTTGCACAGGAGTAGCAGGGATTGACCCTCTGGCTGATTGGTTTGAGGATTGGCTATGACTACAGTGGAGGAGTTGTGAGGGGGCTGACTCTGCAGAGGATGATTCATTTTAGCAGGGCTCTGGTGCCTGCCCAGTCTGCCCTTTGGCAGAGTGTCATTTATGTAGGTGGTTGGATGGTGCTGTTGTGTGTTCTGAAACTGGCCACTGGATTTGTTAGTTCTGGGGCATCTTGGGCGGGGGGCTCAGTTGCAAACCAAGTTTAGCCACTGTCTGTGTTCTACTCGGTACCACTTGGTCTGAGGTACAAAGTGATCTGCAGATGGTTGCTACTTGTGCTGAGCTTGGAGGTGCCTGGGAGGGGCTGAGCCACAAAAAGAGGCTGGCTTCTGCTTGGGACTGCTCAGCAAGTGGTATGGGGCATGCTGAAGCCAGATGCTGCTTGTTTGGAGTTTGTGAACCTTTCAGAGATTTTAGGAAATTCCTCAACATGAACCAAAATAGGCTATTTGTATGAAAATTCCTCTGGAAGCAGCTTGGGTGGGCACACAAGTTGGGCAGGTGAATGGTGTTAGATAAGTTAATGGAGACTCAGATATGGCATGTGCTTGTCAGCAGGCTGGGTGAGGAGAGGCCTCATCAAAGGAGCAATGGCTTCTGTCAGCACTTTTGTCTGGGAGAAAGCTGCCCCTCCAGCCCTCTTCCCAAAGCCAGACAATTCAGTTCCTCCCTGTATGTCCCTCGCTCCTTTCAAGCTGCTGCCCCAGTGCTGGAGCTCAGAATGAGTGAGTCTATCAGTGAATATGTTCCTGCTTGGGCCCTTTAAGAAGATGCCTGTAACTGCAGCTGCCCTCTGTCTCACTCAGTCTCAATCTCCACAGGTTTTCACAGCCAGACGTTCTGGGGACTTCTCTTCCCAGCACTGGAATCCTGGGCTAGGGAGCCTGGTGTGGGGCTGGGATCCACTGCTCCTCAGGGTGGACCTCCACAGCAGAGATATTCCTCCCAATTTTTAACCACCATACATGGGTGTGGGACCGGCCCCTTTCACATCTCCATCCCTCCTACCAGTCTCGATGTAGATTCTTCTGTATATCCTTAGTTATATGACTTCTGTTTAGCTAGACTTCAGGCAGTTGTAGATGATGGTTTTTCTGTAGTGTTGTTGTAATTTTGACGTGGTCATGGGAGGAGATGAGCACAGTGTTTACTTACTCCATTATCTTGACTGGAAATTCTCTTATCTCTTTTTCTATTATGACTTTTTTTTTTAATACCACCCATAAGTGAGATCATACAGTATTTGTCTTTCTCTGTCTGATATATTTCACTTAGCATAATGCCCTCAAGTTTTATTCATGTTGTTGCAAACGCCAGGATTGGCATCTTATTTATCTTTTTATGGCTGAATAACATTCCACTGCATATATATATATATATATAATTTTCTTTGTCCATTTATCTATTGATAAACAACACTTAGGTTGTTCCCATGTCTTGGCTATTGTAAATAATGTTGCACTTTACATGGAGGTGCAACTGTCTCTTCAACATAATGATTTAATTTCCTTTGGATATATACCCAGAGTGGAATTGCTGGATTATATACTAGTTCTATTTTTAATTTTTTGAGGAACCTCCATACTGTTTACCATAGTGGCTATTCCAAGTTTCAATCCCACTAACAGTTTACAAGGGTTCCCTTTTCTGTACATCTCAACAGCATTTGTTATCCCTTGTCTTTTTGATATAGCCATTTAACAGGTGTGAGGTGATATTTCACTGTGGTTTTGATTTGCATTTCCCTAATGATTAGTGATATTGAGAATCTTTTCACATACCTCTTGGCCATCTGTCTGTCTTCTTTGGAAAAATTGTCTATTCAGAACCTCTGCCCATTTTTTAATCCAGTTTTTCTATTGTATTGTATAAGTTCTTTATATATTTTGGATATTGACCCCTTATCAGCTATATAATTTGCAAATATTTTATCCCATCCCATAGCTTTCCTTTTCATTTTATTGATGGCTATGCTGTTTTAATGTTTGTTAAATTATTTTAATTATGCTTCTTTGGTTTGCAAAATGAGGACCAAAATAGTTGTCATAGCATTTAATCAGAAAAAGAAATAACTATAACCCTTCGAGTGCCCTGTAACCACCTGATCATTTCCATCATGAATATTAAGGGACAGAAAAGTAGAGAACCATGAGCAGCTATTTTTCAGTAATGAAGGAGAAAGTCAAGTAGAAAAATATAGTTCTGGAAATCTAACTTGTTACAATGCCAAATCATATTGTAGTTGTGAAATCCAAAATACTAAAACATTTATGAATACATCGTCATTGAAAAAATAAGGAGATAAAAATGTTTTTCTTATCAAAAACCTGCCTCCAATTTTATCTTAGCCTTTGAAATGTGGCCTTCATAGTTTCAGCTAAGACTGTATCATTAGTGTACTGGATCATATGTCTGCGGGTTTTGAAGGAGAAATTGAGTATAAAAGTGCCATTGGTTCAGGTGTCCTTCTTTCATTTTTCACTCTGGAGTTCAACAGTGAGTGATGTAAATACAGAAACTTCACATGTTATTTTGATTACTACATATTCAAGAACCCTGTTTTGGGTCAAATTGCCATAGTCTTATTTTCACATCTGGTTTTCTTTGCAGTATTTGACCCTGTCACCCAATTAACACATTTTTTTTGTTGTTGTTGGAGATGAACGTGAGAAAAGATCAAAACATTGTTAGTATCAGACTACAGGGTTTGCTGAATCTTTTAAAATATTGTGTATCGTTCACCAATATGATTGTATCACATTTAAATTTTTGAAAGGCTAAGAAAAATGTGCCACTCTCTGGAAGTGGATTTAAAATATGTACAATTTGCTCTGTAAAATTGGCGTATGGCTTAGCGAGCCTGTGTAACGTAATACTAAGTGAAACCATATTAACTGAAGAGGTCAATAGAAACCCTAGTTTTGTGCATTTGTTAACACCCTATAGTTTATTTAAATTCTATATACCAAAAAGTTATAAAATGGTATAATGCTTCCTGATTTGTGGTTCAGAAAATAAATCTATATGATTTCACTATTAGCATACAGAAAGAAAAAGGAAATTAAAAAGAACAAAATGGTGTCATTCTAATTCTGCAGCTTTTTCTAAGGTTCTGCACAACACTTAGTCACATGACCACATCTATTGATGAAGACTGCTAGGAAATACAATATTTTATTCTGACAGCAACAAACTCCACTAGATATTAAGTTTCTGTTACTGAGAAGAAAGATGAAAAAGAAGGTAGAGGTGGAAAACTTTCATCTCTTCCACAGATTCTTCACCAGTGTTTAAGTGAGGAATTTTTAACTTCTCGTTATAGTAATCACATGTTTAATTTTTTAAATTGTCATAAAAAATTTAAAATATCAGGTGCCACATTGGATAGATCTTTATTCAAATACTTTCCACATTTTAAACATTCAATTTTTACATCCCAAAATAATTTTCAACCACAAGTAAATAATTTTTTAAAAAATAGGATGCAGATAATGACTTCCAGAATTGTTCATGTACAATTTGGCTTTGTTTGGAGATTGAATCAATGATTTATTTTCATAAATATTGATTTACTTTCCTGGTTGTTTTATGAACTGAGTGGGGAGGGCTATTGTCTGCAGTCTGTTTTGTTTCCTTTATTCACAGAGTACAGCTGTCATTGTGGATATTTCTTCAACTATTTGTATTTTACACTAACTTTTCAAATGGTAAATTGGGCATGAGTAGTATGTTATTAAATTGACTGCATTGCAAAGTGGTATTTGACATTTTATATTTATAAACATGGTACCTTTTACCTAATATCCAGGAATTTTTTTAACAAAAATGAATTTCCATTAATGTGCGTGTCAAATGCCAAAGCCTATCATTTTTCCCTGAGATGTATTAAGCTAAGATAATTTAATTTTCTTGACCAAGGTCAAATGCATTAAACAGAATGTGTGTTATGAATAAATATTATTAAAAACAAACAATCATTACAAAGCAGCTTTTCATAATTAACAAAAAAATTTGCAAGTTGACTTCACTCATTGAACTTTAAAAAATTCCATGTTGAATTAGTAATCCACCTCTTCTAAGGATATATTCTTTGTTTGCTGCACACAGATAGTAAGTGATAGATGTTTGTTGAATCTGATGTGGGTTACACATGAGTGTGTGTGTGTGCGTGGGTGCGTGTGTGTGTGTGCAAATAGTGTGGAATACTGTGGTTTGGGAAAGCACAAATTGGGAATGGATTTGATGTCTGTTTTATCAATTAACCGTGATATCAATAGTCCATCCAGTTACTGCTTTGTTAATTGTAATTTCAGGGGAGGAGGGGAACTATTGGAAATTTCCATCATCCAAATTCCTCACCAGGATCAGCAAACATCTATTGCTGTTGACTGTTTTTTAACTCAACTAGTTTTCACAGTTTGTTGTCCTGTAAAGTAATAAATGGCCCAAATTTTCTACACACTAATTAAAATTCCATTTCTCATGAATTCCTTAATTGAGTGCAAGTCATTATGTGCTTTGTTGATTCTTAAGTGCAAAACGAATTGCAATGGGCAGCATGAAAAGGGTTTGATTATTGCCTGTCGACTCTTGTGGATTCTAATAGTTCTAATTGCATAGCATCGATTCATCATCTCAGCATCACTTCTTGTTATTATTAGCTCTCTGCATTGTAGTGTGTTCATAAAGAAGTTGTAGTATATCAGAGCTGACATGGCACCTGGCCTATTGTAATGTTCAGCCCTTACCTTGTGCAACTCTTGAAATTAAAAGTTGTTATGAAGCGCCCTTTTTCTGAAATGAATTTGAAAAAGCTCCTGTATGATGAGATGAATACTGTCCAATAATCTGCATATGAATTTGCCTTTGTAATAATTCCATTAAGTGATTGCCAAGACCTTTTTCTGCTCATATTGTTCATATAAATTTGGAGCATAATGTGTTAGTTGGAAAATACTTATTAGACTTTTTCATCGGAATTCCTGGCGGCATTTCTCAGGGAGTTTCTATACTATAGTGGATGTTTTAAGTGCTTTGGAAAGAAAGAACTTCCATTAAATAATGACGTGGAATCTTCCAGGAGCCCCAATTATATGAATTGGGACCACCACTAATTGAGGTGCCAAACACCCTATCATTTGTGCCAGGGGACAGAACAGCCCTAATGCAGATAAGGAACATAAACTTTTAATCAATCTACAGATAAACTAATGTTTCCTATGTGTGTGGGAGTACATCTAATAATAATGATTGTAAATTTGGGGACTTAGTCCCCTTATCAAGCACTGTACTTAATTCATTATTTCTAATAATCTCAAGGCTCCTTATATGTAAAGTATTAGTATGACAATTTTACAGACGAGGCTCAAAATTTCATTTGGTATCATCAGATGGATATGGCAAAGTCAGAGTTTAAACACTAAGACAGAGACCCCTTCAGAGTTAGTATGCTATTTTCAACACACACTATGGCATGATCCAGGTGTGTGAAGTGAATGTCATCAGAATCAGTGACAGTGAACTTTAGAAAAAAGACTATTGTATTGTTAAAGTATGATCCAAGTCAACACAAAAGTTAAATCAAATGTAGAACATCAGGTACTTCTATTTCCTTTAGGATAATGGAGTTGGAAGTGATCATGACCCATGTTAGGGAATGAGTCAACTTTATACGATCTCTTTCTGGGAATTAAGCAAATTGAAGGAAAATGTCTCAGTTCAGTACTACTGTATAACAAATCTTTCCAAAACTAGATGGAGTGAATCAATAACTATTTTATTAAGCTTGCAAATTCTGTGTGACAGAAATTCAAAAGGCTTGTTTCTGCTCCGTAATGTGTGTATCCTTATTGGGAAAGACTTGTGTGATTGGGAGCTAGTATCATCTGGAGGTTTCACCCAAGTCTGGTGCCTGGCATGAGATAACTCGCAGGATGGGGCCAGCTGGAACTGCCCATCAGAGTGCCTACTCATGTGCTTTTGGCTTCTCACAGCGGTGCACTGAACATTCCTTTAGAGATAGAAGGGGCATCTAGAGAGCAAATATTTCTAGATACCAAGGCAGAACATGTAAGGCTTCTTCTCACCTTCTGTTTGAAGCCTCATTGCATAAATTTAACACATTTTATTGGTCAAAACCATGTCACACCAGCCATCTGATGTTCAGTTGGAGGGGATTTATACTCCAGCTTTTGATGAAGGTGTGGCAAGGTCACAATTGCAGAAGAGCATGTGGGATGGAAGATATTGTTGTACTTATATTTGGATAATGCAGCCTGCCACAGGGAATTAGTCAACTTTGTAGTATTTCTTGCTGGGCAGTAAAGCCATTTGAAGGAAAATAGTCCCCCAGCAGTTATAAATTATTGTCTTAAACATCCCTCTGGAAACTAATAAGAATATACTTCTTTGCTTTGCATGTGTATGTGTGTGATGACAACAAGAATAAAAAAAATTAATTTTACTATAGAGCAAATTTTTGGTTCTTTAAAAAAGACTTCAAATAATATGGTTTAAGCATACATATTTTATTAATTATGTAGGTTCATTTTCCAAATATGAAGAGTTAGAAGAGCAAATATTGATCCTAAATTTGCTGTACCCTGTGAAATGTGGAGTATCGCTTACATATTAATGGGGAAATCAATTACCGATTACAGAAATCCATTACTTAGGTTCTTCTTTGAAAATCGTAGAATTGAACAGTGACAGATATGGAAGTATTTCTTAATATATATCTCTATCTATAGTCTATCTGTCTGTCTATCTATCTATCGATCTATATCTATCTATCTATCTATCTATCTATCTATCTATCGTTTATCATCTATATCTTTAACTGAGATAAAATTCAGACAATGTGAAAAGCAAAGATCTTAAGTATATAATTTGGTGAGTTTTGACAATGTATACACATCAATCAATATGGAGAGTTTTTCCATCACATCAGAAACTTCCCTCATGCCCAGTCCAGTGAATTCTGATGTCTCAAAGGCAAATACTGCTCTGACCTCTTTCACTATATATTTTATCTATTTTTAGTATAAGTGGAACCACCTATAGTATATATTTACTTTTTTGTGTGATTTTTCTTTTCCTTTGTAAAGGTCTGTGGCATTCATCCATGTTGCCAAGTATATCAATAGTTCATTATCTTTCACTGGTCAGTTGTATTTCATTATCTATTTGAAGCACAATTTGTTGATCCATTCTGCCATACTTTTTGCTCTTTCTGTTATTATTTCATTTTAACTGATTCTCTAAAATTTCTTCTTTTATCATTGCCTCTCTGCTTCAAAAATGTCCTTTAGCTATTCTTTTAGGGTAAGTCTGGTCTGCTGATAACAAATTTTCTTTGTTTTCCTTTGTCTGAAAATGCCTTACTTCCCACTTCATTCCTGAAGGATAATTTTACTGAATATAGTATCCTGAGTTTGACAGTTCTTTTCTTTCATCACTTGAAAAACGTTGTGTCACTTCCTTCTGGCCTCGATGATTTCTGATGAGAAACCCACTGTCATTTGAATTATTTTTCTCCTATACAAATAAGGTTTCATTTCTGTCTTGCTCCCTTCAAGATTTTTTTCTTTGTTTTCAGTTTTCAGAAGTTTGGTAATAATTTATCTTAGCATGAGTTTCTTTGAATTTATTAAGTTTGGAATTCACTAGCCTTCTTGAATCTATAGAGTATACCTTTTGCCAAACTTGATAAAATTATAGCCATTATTTCTTGAATAATTTTTTCAGCCCCATCTTCTTTCTGCTGTACTTCTGAAACGCCAATGATACAAATGCTAAATTTTTTGTAATAGTCTCTTTGGTCCATGAGACTCTAATCATTTTTTTAGTCTATTTTTCTCTGTTGTTCAGACTGAGTAATTTCTATACTTCTATCTTCAAGTTCATTGATTCTCTTTCTATCCTCTCCATTACACTATTAAGCCCAGCCACTGAATGTTTTATTTCAGCCTCTGTATTTTCAGTTCTAAATTTCCATTTGGTTCTTTATATCTTCTAGTCTCTGCTGATACTGTTTATTGTTTTAAACGTTTTCATGATTGTTTATTGAAGTACTTTATAACACAGTTGCATTAAAATCTTAGTCATATAGTTCTAATATTTGTATTATCTTTGTGTTGAGTCTGTTGTCTCTTCTAATTCAAGTTGAAAATTTCCTGGTTCTTGCTATAATGAGTGATTTTCTATCATATCATTTAAGTTATGAGACTCTGTACTTAAACCAACTGTCAGGAGGACTGCTTTGACACTACACCAAACTGACAGGGTAATGGGGGGTGCTGCCTCATTACTGCCAGTTGGGAGTGAAAGTTGAGGTTCCCACTCAGTGTCATTTGAAACCCCACTTGGCCTTGTTTCTATAGGACAGAGGTGGGATTTCAGGCTCCCTGCTAGGCCCCAGCTAACACCACCCAGTTGAGAAGAAGAGGATTACCTTATTCCTGCTCTCCAGTTAGCTTCCACTGACACAGCGGTGGAAAGCCCTACTGAATGGTGATGAAAGTTCTAGCTTTCTACCTGGTCTTCTATGACATCACCCAGGACTGGGTGGGAGTAAAAGTCAAGGACATGTGGGGACATGATTTCTACTGATAGTATGTGGGGATGAGGGCTTGTTACCAGCAGCCAATGATGAAAGTTCTGACTTAGTATCCTCTGATACTATCT
The DNA here is from genome assembly GCF_057876585.1 of Rhinolophus sinicus. NCBI lineage: Eukaryota > Metazoa > Chordata > Mammalia > Chiroptera > Rhinolophidae > Rhinolophus > Rhinolophus sinicus. Next base: position 35,792,610 of record NC_142513.1, read on the forward strand.
GGGGTGGGGAGCACCACTTTACAGCTCGGTGAGGTTAGAAATCAAGGTTTCCCACTTGGCCTTTGCTGGCAGAGGAAGGGATGGAACTGTGGTTTCCTCTGTAATGTTTTGTTGGAGTAGGACAGTTGTCTTGTTTTGTGAGGTTGCCCTTTCCTGGTTTTTCTTTTCTTTTTTTTGGCTATTAATTTTAGGAGATATTTTTTGTCTCCTTTTGCTGACTCTTCCAACATCCAGTCCAAGACACATGAAGAAAAAAGAAAACCCAGGGACTTCAGCCCTGTGTCATTCCTTGGGTTGCAAGCTCTGCCTTCTTCTTCCCACATTTTGGAGTCTTCTAGTGTTTTATGTACAATGTCCAGGTTTTTTAGCTACACTTAGTAAGATGTTCTCAATCTTGATCCAGACTTGGGTAATGTTTGCTTTTTAATTCATGTTTTAATTCAAACTAGGTCTTGGTGAGTGCCAAAGTTAGGGAAAGATTTAAAAAATTTTAGAACAGTGGCTGCCACATGGTAAGTACTTACTGAGGAATAGTTGGCACTTTCTTTGTATAATCTCAGTGTCTCTGAAAGTCCAGTCTTCTCATTTTATAAGATAGGTTGTGTCCAGGTTTGCAGGAGAGACAGGGAAGGAGAGGTGTTCAAACCCCTCACCTCAGCAGTGGACACAGGAACCCTCTCAACATTTGTTAAGACACATCACAGAGTTATCAGTTTCTGCTTGTGCGTGAGGCTGACTGGGGATGCATATGTATAAATGCACATAAAAATCTCTGACTTTTACATATTGATGAAGGCAAACAAGCTTAGGGCCAAAACATACAGACTCTGAAAATCTTCCTGGAAGGATGTGGAAAGGGATATTCCTCCTGAGAA